>NW_019213780.1:57819-155395 GCF_002532875.2 Varroa jacobsoni
ATCGTATATAACGTATAGTTTCTAGATGATAGGCAATTTATGTTAACTTTACTACTTCGAAAATAGGCGTTCATCAGTTTGTACCTCTCTTTTTTCATGTCCAACGATTTCTTCTATCTAGTATTTCGATACATGCAGCAATTATACCCTTTACAACAACATACCAGCCAGTCAACAATACCAACTATTGCATGAAGCGTACGAACGTATTGTATGGCTACGGGCGCCACATCTCGTCCCTACAGACCCCTTCGGTGGTCACATTTCTAATGCTAAATCAAATTACGGGATTCATCATTTTTAAAAACAAGCGACATACACAACTGCGTTTTGTCATCACTACTCTTACCATGTTGTCGTTACACCTGTTTAATACTGGCGTTTTTAGAGACGTTGCTATTACCGTTGTCAAGGATGCTGTCGTTAATGCTTGTGCCAAATTAGGCCGAAAATCTGTTGCGTTTTGTTTTTCATTCCTGTACCCCCCGGCCTTCTCTACCCCATATGCCGCAAATTGTTAGAACGTATATCAAGACATTGCGTTATATATATAGAATAGCTCATGTTATTGGGTAGCAGCAGCGCGCACACCGCTATGTATGGCTGTAGAACAATATAAAACTGGTCGCATTCGGTACGGTTGATGCTGTCTCGGATCGAAATCTGCCGCCGCCGTCGCCACTATAGCGGTTTATCTGCATGATAATGATAACAGTGGTGATTCTCGATAATGAAAAAACTTATCCGAGAGCCACTTCACCTCTGTCTATTTACTTTCCGGAGCATACAGTGTTCTAATGTCTTCACAGTAACAGCAGCAAAAATAATGGAGAATCTGCTAAAAAATATGCTTTATGCAGCTACGCTAGGATGAATAACACGAGGCATTTAAGCACAACAAAATAAGGTACCACTATAATACTCTATTGTTACTATTGGATATTACACTAGGTTTTGATGATACCACAACGGCAGTGGCGTTGCCATCACTGGAACTCAACGTTCAAGCACCCTTCGCATTAACCAACTTCTGCTCTACTGTTCAATTCCATGTCTGGATGTTGAAAACGAACAGAAAAAAACAACGATTCGAACTTCTGACGAGAAAGTAGTAGAAATTGCAGGACTAGCAACTGCACGACCAGCAGCATCAACACGAGCATCAGCAGTTGGACCACTGGCTGGGGTGGCAGCGACTTGAAGGGGCCGAAAGAAGATCAACAACGTTTTCATCCGGGCACACGTAATCCAGCCGGGCCAGTCGTCTGATAGAATGCCTAACGGTGATGCGGGACGTAAAACTCGAAACATAGCGACGTAAGCCAGCCGTGTCCGCACCAGCTATAATGACAATGAATCACAGCGATGGAGACGACAAGACTGAAGCAACAACAGGTCGTTACCCAAGCACTCAACACACACTTAACTCTAGCTGACGCTTGACGGGCGTAAGCCGGCCGTTCCATTCGAGTTATTCGTTGTAAACGGCCATTGTCGAGCGAAACAACAATACAATAGAAATGTAAATACTAATAGTTTATTTTGTAAATAAAAGGTAGACGGAGGCATATGGAAGCGTCTGAGCGAGGAATGGTTGAGGTAAGCTCGCGTGAATTTCTGTCGATGTGAAAAAATACACTCGTAACCAAACACGTTAACGTTACTACGTAAAGATCCTGCGTGTTACTTATTATATGTTACATAGGAATATATACAGCCTCTTTGTTATGCAATCATTGGCGACGATCGATGACGGTGGTGTCGAAGGGGTGACACTTCAAAAAAACAGTCACGTAGAGACATAATTGTTAGGTGGTGGTGAATTCAGTACGTAAGAACGTACGGCAAAGAACGCAAACGCTTATTAGTAGTAAAATCCAGCATAATTTTGTTCAGAAAGTAATCAAACTGAATGTCAGCGATCAGGCCGGTCAACGAATTGGCAATAATTGCCATTAAACTACGTTATTTTTTGTTCCATGTAATAGCCCAGGTTTTGAGTAAGAATGTCATATTTCATTAAATAAAATAAGCAGTAAATGTCTGCATGACAAAAGTATACGAAATGTTGGTTAATAAATAAACATTATATTAAGCATCTGCAAAAGGTTTCCTACGTTGCAATAAAGAGTGCAACCTTCCTTGGCGATAAAACCTGCGGAGCTTAAAGTGCATATACACTAGATAAACTTGCGCCAAACTCTTTCTCCCCGCGGTGTCGTTGAGTTCTGAATCGGTTTTGCTTCCAGCAGATGACAAAGATCTGGGGGTAGTTTCTTCGACATCGTTCTTTTACAGGCATCTCCTATAGACCTCATTCTTTGGTAGACATCGACGTTGAACTGTTTACCTCATAAGCAATTAGGCAAACAAGCGTAGCGACACTTCCGTAAGGCCTTATTAGGCCCGGAAAAAACTAATCAGAGGCAGATCGGGGTCGTACGCCTGATGTGCATAAGGCATTTCTATGATATTAGACAAGCATTTTGGGTTTAACTAGAGTCAACTACTCTATTTTAATGTCAATTGTGTATATATATATATATATATATATATATATATATATATATATATATGTATGATATTTCTGGCCATGTCTCAGCCTTATGGTTATTTTCTATTCTTCGTTTGTATTAGTTATCTAGTGAGCACCCTATCACAATAATAATGTAAGCTAAAACGAGGACGCGACAACATTTAACGCAGTAAGCTGCTTGGCAAAACTGCCGTCACTTACATACGTTCGTCGGCAATCATTTTTGTGACAGATATTTGCTGCATCAATCATGGTCATACTTGCAGAATATATATGCTAATACCGTGGTTACCACATCAGCTGTCGCCATACCAACTCCATTACAATTAACACAACGACAACAAAAAGCTCGGAAAGTAAGGGCAATTACGTTTAAATTATTGCCTGTTATTATCTCCGCAAGCACAATATAGCAACAATGTAATTCAAGGCGCAACCAGAATGGCTTCCTATGATGGGGCAAGCTGATAGAACCTAAATGTATTAGCACCCTCAAATCCCGTCATTGCAACCCCCTATAAACGACCGATAGCTAGTTTGTCTTGTTCACGTCACCTGAGTCCGCTTACCATTTGGCCTCTTAGCCCGTGTTAACTCTGATTATTACAGTTCATCAGACGAACGTAAAAACGATGACAAACTTTTGTCATTTTTCTTCTGCCCTCTTCGCTGTCATTTTTGTCTGCCCTTCTCACTGATGCTGAAGCACTTTCGCTTGCGGCGTTTCGACAACGTCCTGTCCCGTGCCGGTCTGCCTGTTTAGTTGCTATTAGAAAGGGCTATTTCTATGACTGTTTTACTTTCGGTTTCACATAGATATGTACATGTACGGTGTGCTTCTTCTTTATAACTACCGCCGTCTTACGATGTTTACGTCCCTGACACTGCTAGGGCGTTTATTACACGGCTTTTAGATTGGATACTGTATGTGTGTGTGATGTGGAAGGGGCTGTGAAGCCGCGTGATGACGATATCGCTGTTGTGCTGACGATGACCCAGTGACTGCTCGGCGTCGTCGTAGTGAACGTCACGAGACGAGCATCAGGAGAGGCTTGATGGCGACACTTTTGCCATTTTAATAGCAGCGACCAGCAACTGCAATGATGATGACAGCGTCATTACAATGTCCGACCTAGGCGTGCGATCCCGGCCTCAGTTTCAGTTGTCGGCCTCTTTGGCATGAACAGCGTTCGACGCAGGGATTTCTCTTTCTGCCCCGGGGAGAATCTGGGGACCGCCACTGCGGTCAGCAACACCGTTGAAATTGCTGCTACAGCGGTAATAAATCTGAACTCCAGAAAACGCACGGAAGTCACATTACACCCGGTAATTGTAGTAATGTTCGACGGCTACAGCGCCAGTAACTATATCAGCCGACGCCGCAATGATGACACTTTCATTGTAGAACTACCATACCGGCGGGAGCAAATCCCGCCGGTTCGCGAATATCTGTATCTCTTCGGTAGAATGAGTTCCACCATTACAGTACGATCGCAGACTACTACTGATACAAGATCGTGCGCACCACAATACAACTTGTAGATGACATCGAGCGTCGGTGAGACGCAGCTGGGCCATACGGCTATCACGGATGCGGCTCTAGGGAGCAATGTTGAGCGACGTCGTCCCCCGCCAACAAATGGGGAGCGGAGGTTCGAGCCATCGAAAGCGTCGAAATGCGCAAGTCTAAGCGTTCACTCGTACATGTCTACACACACATATGAACATTATTTAATTATTATGATTACCATCATTATGATTATCAGGTGTGCTATGATTCCACCTGGTGTTGATCGCCGGTAAGTGAGCGTATTTTTTTGTTTTTTAGATAATATCCAGCATTTAGCCAGGAGCAAAATGGCAAATGCAAAATAGTTCCAAAACTGGCCGATTTTTGTGGCGTTCAAAGCTAAATTCTATATCTTCTTGCTAATCTTTTCGTAAAGACTCGCATGATCGGCTTGTTGTCGATCTTCCAACAACTCTGCTATACCAATTTGGTATATTCCTCCAGCTGTTAGATGACTAAAATCAACGCAAAACAATAGCTTCATTGATTATATCGTTTGTTTTTTCAAAAAACTACAGAAAGCTGCGTCTGCGAAATAATGCCAGTTGAATCTAATACCGACT
Organism: Varroa jacobsoni; assembly: GCF_002532875.2. Lineage (NCBI taxonomy): Eukaryota > Metazoa > Arthropoda > Arachnida > Mesostigmata > Varroidae > Varroa > Varroa jacobsoni. The sequence continues at coordinate 62,489 of NW_019213780.1, forward strand.
TCTTTTGTACGACCCCCTCAATCATCCATCAAAAAATCTTCGTGAGTCGTTTATAGCCCGAGTACTAATTACACTATGGCCAGAAAATCATTTACTGTTGGACGACATTTCTGCCGCCCTTACCATTAATGCTCTCTACATATATATAGATATATAGGCGTAGAGCTACTATAGAGACCGAGGACAACAACGATCCCGTTGTTTGCCATCATTTTAAGTCTTCAAATGTTTTGCAACGGATGGCGCATTCGATACTCCACTGGCTATCTAGGTAAAATAAAGTATTTTAATAATACTGTCGCACAAGTATGCCGCGGCCCGACTCAAAGTTACCCGTTGATGTGTTTCGCATCACACATGATCGAATCAATATGATTCTCAGGCCTCAGTCGCATGTTTCAAAGTAAAACCTTAATAACAAATACATTTAACGGTAGATATTCAACCACACACACAAATACATACATAGAAATGCTTTCTTTTTCACACAATAGCTAGTGATGCGCTAGGATGTCACTGGAAATTCAAGCATTTATTTTATAAACATTTTAACAAACGTTTAAACTGCCAGATCAATGAATGAGTCAGCCTGCATGATCTTTATCATAATTCCGTATTCCGCGTCCAATGTAAATACGTTCATCATTAGGTGAAAGCACACACCTCTACGTACGTTACGGTCGGAACAGCCGATTGCAAAATGGCTGACAACGTCAATAGTTTGTCTAATTCGGCCTTTTCCAGCTATCGACATTTTATATTGGCAACCTTCTATTTCGATTTTCAGAGAACTCGTTGATTCCTAAAAGTCCGGAACGGAAATCTCATATGTTCGATGATCAAAGAGAAGTCATCGGCTTTGTTCGCAGGATACCTTTTAAAGCGATAAGTATACTTCGGGGTACACTTCCTTGTGGTGTTAAACGTCTCATTCCTGCTAGCGTACGGATTACTTGAGTCATAATTTGCATGTATGTATATGTCCGTTCGACATAAAGTTTCCTTTTGGTTTGTTTTGACAACTAGCTCTCGTAGTGCATTAAACAAAAAAAATGTAGTACGTATCTCGTAGAGTCACAATAGCCAGAATGATTGTTGATATTCCCCGACTCTTCTACCTAGCAGAAGCTGTATATTGGCACATTCGCCGCAAGCGCCGGCCGAATCTACCTGTAATAGTAACAAGTGACCTGCAGCTGCCTGTCACTTGGCCTACCTGCTCCGGCTTCGATGAGTGCCGTAATTTTTGTGGCCCTAATTATAGTCACCAACAAACGCTGCTCCTCCACTTCGGGTACTAATCATCGAACAGCTAACACGTATCATTACTAGTAATCTGCATAAGGAAAGAACCTAAATAAAGCGCGCTGCAATAAATAAATATAATACATGTACATAGAACCTTGATGTCTTACAATACATATGAATCGAGACTAAGAATTCGTCACACGCAGAGAACATGTTGATTTTGGGGATTACGATGCAAAACATCTGAATTATTTTCTATTTTCTCCGCTGGCAATATGTAATAATCGACTTGGTTGAAACCCAGTTTGTTTGTCGCCTCGTACCATTTTGCTAGAAGAAATATCTAGGTACCAATAGGCATATTTCACGGTAAAGATAAACGATCGTTTCATAAAACGTTGTAAAACTAAAGTAATCCGGATAGTAGTAATGGGTTTTGCAACTGTTTCAGCCGCGGATTGCCAGAAGATTAGAGTAATCGATGTTTCAAATCGATAGCGAACGAGACACGTTACAGGAGTCTGCCTCTTGACGGCAACTTGAAATGGTAACGGAGTATCTAGCCGGCTAAGATGACAAGCTCGTATATCTATAGTATTAAAGTCCTGTATGGCGTATATAATAGGAATAAAACGCATTAAATCTGTGAGTAATCGTGTAATATATTGATCAGTAGTATAATTTTTCTGCGTTCATTCCTAGCCTTCGTACACGATTAGCTAGTGCCACTATTTAATTATCGTCCATACAAACCTTTCCGGCTCGTCCTGCTTTCGTAGGTCTCTCTCTCTTGTAGCTGATTGGGGTCTCAAATGATTGGAAAAGTTTGCTTGAAATCGAAGAATTAAGTAGGCCAAGACGAGTAGCATATACTGATCATACTATTCGGCGATCTAAATATGGATCCGTCCGATCAGTCGGTCCAATTACCGCGAGTACGCAACGTTAATGCAAATAAGATCCTTTTTCCCAGGGCTGCTAATTCGAGCCCGATCAGCTATTCAAGTCCGATCTATCACTGCTGCATCGATCAAATGTTCAGTTATTGTATTGGATAGCGGAAATGTTGTAATGATTTCAACGTCAACTAATAGATCAATCTGAGCAGTACACTAAAAGATAACGTTAAAGAATCGCCCTTCGAGTTCTATCTAAATGGATACGAAGTTCCGGGAGGCGTATGAAATTATACCATATATATATATATATATATATATATATATCTGAAATCCATACAGCTTCGTTGCTGAACAAGCGTCTGAACAGAAACACGGTTGACGGTAAGCTGAACCAGTAAAACGTGCATCGCTCGAGTTCGATATAGAAGATCGTTCGAAGTTCTTTTTTTTCCTGTGATTTGCACGTAAATAAAGGGACGACGGGCTACGGATACTTTTGTGGCGCTCGCATATTCTTCAAACCCTATATGATTAATATGATATAATTAATAGGATTTGATTATTTGCAGAATTACCTCATGTTAAGTTCGTAGTTGGTTGTTGTAGAGACGCGCTATCGATCATTCGTTCGCCGTTAACGCCGGAAGAAGAACTTCGCCTGATACTTTCAGTAAAACTGTTCGCATCTGATAAACAGGATAAGCAGCATTTTTATTTACTTTCTTCCAATGATCTTGATTATGGCCTCTGGCTATGCAATACTGTTTAGCCTGCCGTCCCTTTTCATACCTTCTGCTACTGATGTCCCTCGTCACTCAGTCTCTATTCTGAATATATACGGTAAACTGTCGTTCTCTGTGTCAACAAATCAAAAATAGGCCCAGCTAAAAACAAACCCGTTGTTTGAAATTGTCGAACTTACGATTTGTCAGTTTGATCACTCCAAGAAATGTGTGCTTCCGCCAAACATACTCTGTCCTACGACGCTGTAAAAACAGGGTACGGTTTGCACATGAGACAGACACATTCGGTTAGATGTGCATTCATGAAGGGCGAAAATTACCTGTTATGCAGACGATTTCCAGATCAAAATGTCCTTCGTTGTACCACTCTGCGACAATGTTGGCAATTTATTTAAGTTCATGTTAGTGAGAGGTGCCTAGTACTACTAATAAAAGGCATTTTCTTGTAGTCGTTTGTCGCTTATATTTGCAGCTAATAAGCTAAACTGGCAATTATTTTCTACTATACTTGGGAGGTCGGCCCAATACAGATAGCGATATGAGCCTAAATTCAGGCTCATTTATACACAACAGCTGTCTGTTTGAGTGCGTGTCACACGATACTCACCCACTAGCTATCTCCAAGTTTATCGTCTAGCAATACTAGACATCGCTTTAATAATGCACGTTCTATTTTCAGCCATAGATACGCGCATATCTTTTACGGCAAATAGTCAATATTATCAAGACTGTCTGTTTATTTGCTTAAACAAAACACCTCAGTCCGATTGACTAACATTCATTTCAAGCTCTGTTGCATAATAGCGCCACGGGCGCCGTATTGGCGCTCAGGGAACTGGGTGGCAGTATCAGGTGTTAGGTATCAGGCCGTATGTATTTAGTTGTTGTCCTAGTCAATCCGCAATTGCCATTCGATTCCGTCATCCACTTTTCAACGCACTGAATAGAGCCATCGATCCTTCGATGGTCGGTAGCACGGTAAAACAATGAATTAACGGAACAATGTATACACATTGTTGCAGAGTTGAGCCTATATGGATGCATGTAAATGAGTGAAACGAGCGTACAAAACACATACTGCCCCCTCCCTCCCCCCGCCTTCACCAACACAGAACACAGCAAATAGCAGCGACAATAGCGGACGATTTACTTAGATAAAAAAAATGAACCCCACAGATACCTTATAAATTAAAGGGGTGAGCACACAGTGGGTATTCTACTTCGACGAGGGCAACACTAATAGTAACGCTATCGATTGCCTTCAGAGGAACAATCATCATTCGTCATTAGAGATCATCAAGATTGTCTGCTGTGCATATATCTGTGTGAACTTTATCCTATCAACATTCAGCTTCTGTTCACACCTCGCAGCAGAGATGCGTATAAATAAATTAAAGTGAGAGTAAGTGGTTTTTTGTCTTTGACTTTCGGCGACCACTTGACGATTTTGGTGGCCTGTGTGCCTATGTGTTGCTGTCAGTGGGTACTGTACTCAGTACGGCTGCTATAGACAGGGTGTGTCAAACTGGATATAACGATTGCTATTTCCTAGCCTGCTAAGCTTATGGGGGCCCTTACAGGACCCTATGCGGCGTCGATATCCAGAGTCTGTCGGCTTGTGTGGCCAGATTCGATTTAGCTTATAGGGTCTGGTTGGCAGGTTTGTGATTGACCGTCAAAGCTGTTCGTCACGTCGTTATCGACATTACTGCGATCATCGTCGTCTAACCAGGGGTGCGCATAGAGGCGTTGTTAGCAACTGATTGGTTTTTGGATGTGCTTAAATGCCTGTGCGTGTGTACGTACGTACGTACGTACGTACGTATGTATGCATTCTACTATGCCCAGCGGGCGGTCCCGATCCAGTGGGCACTAAAGAATCGCAGCGATGGATGGACGCTTGACACAATACCACCATGAGACTGCCAGCTGTGTCCGGGCGGTACAGGCGAACCGCTCGCGTGAAGAACAACAGCAGCGGCGATGTCATATTCGCTACTAGCATATATTTTACACCATCTATGAAGACACGTCCAATAGATACTAATTCATAATGATAGTGAATTGCGTAAGCAACCAAAATAAACAGCATTTCTAATAAGCAATATTAATCATTGTTGTCGACACATTGACCGCATACTGACGTATTGAACTGTTATGGTCATCTGACAGCCGTCCTGCTGGAGTGCAGGTGGATAGTAGGGTCTACGGTAAATGAAACGGATCTCACTGATGCAACCTATGTTCGACGACGTGGCATTGAAGTTATGTATTCGCAAGGTCCCTTTGAAATGATATGCTTTGCTATATGACATTATTTACCGAATGTCATGCGACCTTCATAAACCTTAAGCCTATTATGAAATCTGCCATCGAGATGTCATTGTAAGACTTTGGGCTGTTTTTTTTAGCCCGTAGGTTTCCTGGGTAAGCACGTTTCATAGGGATGGTCGTTCATTCTGCAGAGTGAATGTTGAACTATCCATGAACTGATTTCGTCACTAGATAATAGCGAAATATCATTAGGATTTTAGGGGTTAGGTATCCGTGTCATGTTTGGGCCCGTGTTTCTGGGTCACATGATATTAGCAGTCAGAGAAGGCAGTTATTGACTAACTGTATGACAGAATATCAAACTGCGAGGATCATCGCATCGAGGAAGAATTCAGACGTTTTCCCTTTCTATCTAATATCTATCTATATATATATATATATATATGTTTACCACAAGTCGACCTAGAGATGAACATATCGCACGATTACACACAGACATCTATATGGCTAGACCACTAGGTTTTCAATTCATTCTTAGATACCAGATAAGAGGCAGTTTGCACTTTCGTAAGCAAATAGGAATGCTTCTGGCCATCGCAAGGAAAGAAAAGCCGAAATCAGCAACAACAGAGTAAGCACCCGAAGAGACTACATCAAAGAGAACCACAAAACTGTGCCCAAGGCCTTGCCTTTACGAAGTTCGACGAAGTGACGATATGAAAGAGGTGTTTAGTGACTCAGATTTTTGGAACAAAGCTGTGCTATAGAGCACAGGTGGTAAGTTGAATTCGAGACGTAAATCAGTTCGTGACTTTTGCCCTTAGGTGGTCAAAATAAAAGGAAATACATTGTCGATAATAATATATTTGTTTAGTCTGACTCGGACCAACGGTGATTTTTTTCTCCATAAAATTTCACCATAAACCAATGTGATGTTTGACGCAATTTGCTATCCGTTATTGTATCCCCTAAGACCTTAGACGTAGAGTTTACGGGAAAAAATCTCATTTGCGGTGCTTGTTTCCATTATCGTCCACTGTAATATATGTGACTAGTTACCGCCATACGCACTAGCATGTATAAAGCACATTTGACCATCTGCTCTCCCCCAACTGCGATCCTTACGTGAACCGCGCCGATGGAAAATGTCACGATTGTCTACCATTCCAATTCGTCAACATAATTTATATTCACCGGTCCAGTATATTGGCAGCACAATTACTATACAGTGACTAATAATGAGCGTGACCGGCAAGAAAGGATCACTCGGCGATTGTCAAGGAACCGACGCGGTCTCGACGTGACCCTCATTCCATATTGTTTCGTTATCATTCTATGAATACTCTAAAGAACACCAATGTGATGTACGACCGATAAGACGCAATCAGAATATATATACTCGATTATATTCAAAGGATAGTATGAAGAGTATTTACTCATGGAAATAAAGATTTAGGCAACATCTTCATGCTTACAGTGATTTGCAGCCTGAGACTGCCCGAAGTTCGCTTAACCCTTAGAGTAAGCATCCAGTAAATACAAATAGTTACGGTAAACAATTTCTCATCTATGATATGAAAATTTCTGGTCTATTTTTTTTTTTTACATTTTCAGTCAGTTTAACTCGACGGTAGGTAAGAGATTTGATACTCAAATTTTTTGGTAATTTCATCCATAGAAAATAGCTTTACCTTGTCTACAGGAAACATGCATTCAAGAAAACGTTAATCCACTATTACGAAGCCATAATCTCTCAAACTACAACATGAGTGAAATGAATAATGGCAGTAAGTAAAAAAGTATTAAACGTATAGTCGCGCCGAAAATAAAGCAGGATTCAGGCCTAATACAGAAATCGCATAAAATCAGTATGCCTATTTCCTCTCTACATACAACTATACTTTCAGCTCGCCTATAAAAAATCTCCGATAAGGTTTGTCACAAGTTCTACTAGTTCCAACTCCGTCCACCCTCTACTACCGCTCTCCTACACATGTGGACGTGTTGAATATCTTGAACCTACAGCCGTATTTTTCAGTAGTTTTAACAAAACTTACCATCAGCTTTCGTCGTACAGTGTATTGCTACGAGACATGGGAGAACTAGAATCCAGCGAGCTCCGTGTACTAAAAATGGTTTTAATACCACAGTTCTCGGACGAGCGGGCAAACCCATCTCGATACGCACCACTGTTAATCTCACACTCGCACAAACAGATGATTTTGATCTTCCTTAGCCTAAAAAGGTCAGGATTTTAGAACGATTTTATAGTAGCTCGTCCTGCAATTGACAGTCCACGATAAAACTTAACTATGTCCAACACTGTATAAATGCACATGTGTAAACACGCCCCGACGGTAATCAATAACTTCTGCAACACACACACACACACGCACACGCACACAGTCACACAACTTGATTTTTTTCTAACTTCTCACACGATGGTTCGATAATAAATTTTACAACTATATCAATGAGTAATTTCATAGATAGCAGGCGAGTTCCGTAGGAGGTTAAACGTAGCGTGGAAGTTTAGTCCAAAGATCGAGCTCTTCGCAACAGAAGCACGTAGAGCCAAAAAAAAAGAGCCTTACAAATAGCCTAGAACTAACAAAGAAAACCCAGCCTGCGCTTGAATCACAAGAAATGGCTTGGCCAAATTAGGCTAGTTTTTTAAAGGTATAAAAAACAAATAATAGGTATAGGAAAGTTGAGGCAAATACGAGGAAGAAGCGTGTGGGAACGGGGTAGGGGGTAAGATAAGGACAGCGTCGGAAGATATAAGATGTTTTGCTATTGTATAGAAACTATGCTTATGGAAGGGTTTAAAGTTGGATAAGCACTCCACCGTCAGGGGACAGATTCCGCGCGTCGAACACCCGACTGCGCCGTCTGACCGAAGAGACTGACACACGACCGGCGCTTTGGCAGGATACCAGTTGATGCGGTAGTGCTGAATTGTGTCTGCGCCTTCTTCGGCACAACGTCTCAGTTGTCTCGCCGCAGACGCCAAGGGGTCGCGATTTCCCTTTGTCTGTTGTCTGCGCGTTTGCGGCTCTTACGGCACTGGCATTGCCTTCTGTGAGCTGTCGGTGTTCGCTATAGCTTTACCATGATACCGGTGCACAGTGCGCGAACCCTCTCTACGCTGTCTTGCCACTGAGGCAACGTTGGGATGCAACAGCAACGCCACGAACGATCTCTCTTCGCGGAGAAGACATGTTGCTCTTGGACGCAGCTATTGAAGGGTAACTTCGCAACGGCATGGCTTGTGTTTGGTCGGCGCATTGCATCGCTCCAATAGAACGATGCGCTAAAGACCCCAGCGAACGCTAGTTGACAGACGAAGCACAAGTCACCTGATAGTGTGAAGAAATCTCTCAACTGTTTCAAAGTATGCTTTTGTTATTTTTTTTCTCTACTATATCTTTTACATGTCCTGCTACTTAACAGAGGCAAAATGAAGACCCTCAAGCTCTCAAACGACCGTTTCCTTCATTCTGTACACCGGTAAGCCTCGTGAGCGACCGGGTCCATGAAGTTACAGTGGCCGTACGCGCTGTAGTATAAAAAGGCCGTGAAAGAAGGAGAAAATGAGGGAATGGAACGAAATTAATGACCGAACTAGAAACACTATTTCGTTATTAATCATTCGGTAGAATCGTGCTATCCATCATAGGCAATCGACACCACGGGCCGAAAAACGGTGCTCATACACAGTCTGAGCAGTGTATCGCATCCAGTCATCTTCAGATGAATTAATATCTGAACTGTGACTTTCGATCAATGCAGCAAGGGCAATCGAGGGTAAGCCTCACAACTTTACTGAAGTTGCTTTATCGATCTAATTCAAAGCTAGAGTACAATTGGAAAAGGAAACGTACGGCGTTGACACAATGTCTCTGCAATTCATCGGACAGCAGTGACATAAGCTGTATTTCAAATGTCACCTACCTTTCTGTGTTTCGTATAAAAATTCAGAAAGTGAAATCTAGCGATTGTCGTCGCTTAAAATTACGCTTTACACCTATTTTTTCCGACAAAGTAACCTTTTTTTCATAAGAAACTTCCACCACACACTTGATAAATACCGTTTAAAATTTTTAGGTGTCTTTCGTGTACAATGCTGAGTTCATTATCGAACTCATCGTTACTTAACTGCGATAGATTACTTAAGCGCCAATCATTTGATAACTTCGAAAGACAAGTTAGTTATAACGATGCACGTAATATAACTTGCTTTCCTGTTATGGTTTCTGTTCTAATAATGCTTCATTTGCTATATTAAGATAGATATGAAAAACTTCATGTTGCTTCCGTGTATCGGATCTATGCGATATATTTGTTGCAATAATAATAATATAGTAAATATAATGTAATAAAATAAGACTTTATTTGCTTTTTCTCCAAAGGAACTTTTTTGCAGAAACTCAAAACGGATGTTCGTTCATTCAATATAACCATCACCTATCAGCCATTTAAAAACATTTCTTTTTCCATTTGCAATTAACATTTCATTGGCGAAAACTCCTTCAAGTATCGCTCAACTACGAAAAAAATCCCACAGGGCTAACTTTCGATTTTCCCAAAAATGTAAAGGTTGTGCCAGCTAAAAACCTCAAAAGGTGCAAAAAATTCACCACTGGAGCTCATCTGGACGATCCAGTTGGCAACTAATGCCCTTCTCTATAGAATGGATTTAATTTGTATGTGTTAAAGTTATCTATACCAAAAATAACGTTCCGTTTCGATTTCTTTAAATTTTAACTATATTGAGCACTTATTGCTTTATCTAGAAAAATCTTTCTCGGGTTGTCAATAAGCTGCATGAAACTACACAATAACGAGGAGCATCGATTTCGTGTAAAATGTTTGTGTTCTTTTTTAGGGCATATGCGATGTGAAATAAAATATTTCAAACTGTTGTTCATTGTTGACGAGCCTGTTAGGTTTCGCGAGCTAGGTTTCGAGGGGCAGTATCAGCGAGTGAATGAATACGTGCATGTGACGAGAAATAGACCCCAAAACCTGTCCCAATTTAGGTGCTGCACCCATATTATCTCGTGTAGAAGAACTCTACGAAATAGAATGGTTTTAACGCCTCATAGAATGTATAGCTTGTGAGAATTTACAGTCCTTCCGCGACAAATCTAGGCGAAAGAAGGATCCAGTATATATCAGCTGCAGGAATACGGACCGAAGATATCCAATTTGGACCAACGAAATCGCACACTGGAAGAAGCCAGAAGACTACGTGGGGTTCGGGCGATCAAACCTCAGCCTACTTTGATCTCACTAGCTTTAGCTCTAATCATGATGCTTCTGATAGGACATTTCATATTATGTTTAAATATTACAAGCTTTTATGTTTGGTTGGCCTAATAGATTCCCTGTATTATCACCTCATCTTGCCTTAATCACCATTTTTGCCATTAGCATCCAGCAATAGCTACAGATCGTAACGTTCCTTAATACGTTCTATGTAAAATTATACACAAGTACGATCGTACGAATGCAATTGGCAAATGTTATCACATAGAAATCGTGACAATGCAGCAGGCAACGACATGAAAACGTATAACGGCAAAGGAACACCTATTAAAAATCCGCCTACCCGTCTGTTTTTGTACAGAGAGTTGCTATGGAAAAAAGTCAAGCCATTAATGAAGCTATGACAAAAGACCATCTATAATGTGTAAATTCAATACGAACTTCGTCGGATCGTCGATTCTTATTATTGAGCTTGTCATCTAATTGACTGAGGATTCCTGCTACAGCTGCCGCTATTGTTATTGCATCCTGCCGTGGATTATTCTCTAATATTCATATCACGCTGCTGTAAGACCGGACAGCCACAAACTAATGTCAGACCGTTGACTGCTAGGGAAACAAACAAAGAGCTGGCGACAACCCTTTGTTCGCTCGTGAATGCCTCGTTTAAGTCGCGTGTGGCATCAGCCAAGTAAGGCATCCTTTTGGCACCGATCAGCCATCTCCTCTGCGTGGATAGCATCGGTATGCCTTAGCTTTCCTTTACCAATGGCAGACCCTTCGCAGTTTCGGCAGCAACGCCGCGTCGGCGACATAATTCGACCAACAACAGTATTTGTATCGACTTCTGCTACGATTCACGTTGCCAATGCCACTGTAATCGCTTAACTGCTTGAAGGTGTGTGTCTACTCGTAGGAAGATCGCGCGGCGCACGTCGTCTGAAGTGCTGATGTTGATTGTTTTTTTTCGATATTATTCAAATGGCGTGCGAACAGCACAGATGAGAGAGAAATAAAACGATGCACGATAGTGGCAACGGCTACGCGATGGACGATTACCGTCAAAAATTCCTTCTATTACTGTATCCTCGTTGTCGTTCCAACTGCAATCCTTCCATAGCAGTGGCCCAGCAGTTCACCAATCAGATCTGTCTATACATAAATACACAGTGTGTGTACATTCGCGGCTGTGCGTCTCTTGGATTGGGTCCAATTTAGCTGTGTCTACCTTTTTTGTTTGTATGTGTCAATGAGCAAAATAACATGTAGCGGTCGGGACTGAACGCTATTGGTCGGCTCGTGGTCCGGTCAAAGTTCAATTAAGTATTTCGTTTCCGGTAGTATCGGCAGAAGCGGTAGCAACTCCACAGGTAACGATCGCGAACGATGAGTAAGCGCAGCATTGCTAAACAATACAGTGGGAAGAGGCCATTTTTTGGCCCGTTACCGCTTTGGTTCGATTGGCCTGAGAACATACTAAATCTGTAACGGATGACTCGTACCTCTTGAGCTAGATGCTCTGCGTATTGACTCAGCCGCTATCGTAACCGTATTATGTAGCTGCGCTGATCCTGTCGCCGGTCGCTTCTCATTTGAACTTATTTTTGCATAATCCCTGACCCGTGCAGCAGCATAAATATGATGCGATAACTTCAATCTGACTGGAGCTTGCACCATAAATACAAACATGACACTGACCGAACGTACAATTTGTAGCGCACCGATGTTAGCCTTTGACGCTGAGGCCAGCCGTTCCGTCCAATCGAGTCGTAACGTATTGCAAATTACGAGCGTTTCAAGTAGAATCAAATACTACACCGAGCACAAAGGCACGGTACGTTTACGTTCTACCAAAACGTGTACTAATGTCATTATCAACGACGACTTATCAGCACAAGCTACCATTCACACGTCATAGTGGTGCGGTGAGACAAACGGCATACATTAAAATAATGGGAGTTGTTGACGATGGTGGCTACGCAATGGCTGGGGCAGTGTGCCAATAAACGACGCTCACAGACGCGTCTGGAAACAATCGACAAAGTCCGTTAAGAATACAAATGTTTTTATTAAATATGTTAATAAAATGCACTAGTCATATGGAAAAGAGGGAAAACGCACCAGCGTACATACACATATGAAGCAAATCTTCGACCGCCGATATTTTTCATAATACTGACGTAACAAACGACAACCGTATAGAAACTTAATAACTACATTAAAACATATCGTTTTAAGGTTGATTCAATAGACGCGACCAGCGAGTATCAGCCAGAGCTACTGACAGAAGAGCAGAATAAGGGCCAAACATTATATAAACATTAGAAACAACCATTTTATCGAACATCATGTTCGTCCAGAAGCAAGTCTTATATGATCGTAAAATACATTGACTTAATAAAGGATACGACAAAGAGGTAAGAATAAGAAACCTTCTTGCATTCGAAATTAGGTCGAGCTCTTGGCTTCGCCATTTTGTTCATTAAAGACACACACACAGCTAAATATTTCTAACCGTTTTTATGTCCGCTTAAAACAGGCGTCCTGATTATGTATACGTAACGCAAAATGGCATGACGCCTGAGACAGGACTTAACAAGTAATACGTACATATAGAAAAACGGGCAACGAGTTACTGTAGAACCTGAAGATTCTATATGCAGAAGTTAAATATTCGGTAGCTGCATGGGCTTCCTGTTATATCCCATCTTCCTATCATGCCAGGATTAAAGGAATAGAAAAGGGTCCTCCTACGATTCACTGGCTGTAGATCTGGTCAGCGCTTACTTACGCCTAGCTCATGCATTGTTTGGGGTACACATAGTTCGAAAGCTTAACTAGAATAATGCTTTTCGGGTGAACGTGCTCTGGGATCGTTTTTGTGCTTATTAAATTCAACATTTGCTTTAAGTGTTGTATTCTTTTGTGTATGTGGCGTAAGTAAGATTGTTTACAAAGTTAGTAAAAGGATGCTGTTTATTGCCACGGCTCAAGGACAAAACGAAGTTTCCCGCTTACAGATGCATACAACAAGTCGATGTTATTAACCCAATTCAATTAAAACGAACAAATGGTAATTAAGGCAAAAAGATTTTTTACACTACAGAAAATATATTATCTGTCTACGGAATTGTTTCGACCTATCACATACTAACAGCGTCATTTTGAATCAGTGGTCGGTTATGTTTTTCTGTTTTTGCTGAAAAAACTAAGTGTACGCAAGCCTAGCCAGGCCCATAATCTTAACGTAATCCTCTATGACTTTCTAAGACAGTTGTGGCCGTTGACCCCAGGACCCTGCCACAGACACGCTTAGATATAGTGCAGGCATTAATATGATAAGAATATCCAATATATGAATTATTCGAATCAATCACCTGTATGAGCCATTCATATTTTATAAAAAAGCGGGGCAATGTTTTATGACCTTCTGCGACTCAAGATGAGCAGGGGCATCCTTTAGGAGCAACTAACAGGCAGTGTCATGAAAGCTTTTAATCAGCAGCAGCAGCAGCAGCAGCGAAAACATGAAGAGGTATAAGGGGTCATAGGCGGCCAGAGGTAGCGTTGCCACGTCGGCCAATTTTTTACTCCCTGTTTTCATATGCAGATAGACGTCGACGAAGCGATGCAACTCCTCTGTCAGCTCGTCGACGATTTCGTTATTCGGCCGCTGTCTCATACTTCAAATTCGCGCTATCATCCAAAAAAAAGTGGGCACCATTGGCGCTTATTTCATGTTTCTATTTTTGCTTGTTTTTTTATACGTCTATCTTCAGTACGTATCTAGTTATCCTATCGTGTTCATGTAACAAATCGTGAGCATCTCTGCTACTGGATCAATACCATAGAGATGTATGCGTTTCCGTGTATGGGGAGCCATCAACAGTTACGAACGAAATTGCGGGCGGCATCGGTATAATCGGTACTGAACATACTCTTTTTTTCGTAAACAGTTATAATGAATAAACATAAATCGGCATGGATGTTTATATATGTGTGTGTGTGTGTGTGTGTGTGTGTGTGCGTATGCATATAAACAAGAAAGTCTGTTTTTGCGCATAAATTATTTTCCGTGCGATGCCGTTTAGGCGTGATGAATGCGATGTCATACCTCTAATAATATACTCGGCAATCATTAGAGTCAACGTAGTTTTTTAAGTACTTATGTCCTAAGTGGGATGGAAGGGTTCTAAAATGGACAAATGTCCATTACGTACAATTTGAGCGCTTCGTTATATTGGAGTGTAAGTCCGAAAACTTCACGGCATATTTATAAAGGCAAAAAGTGTGTTTTTATTGTAATGAGCCTTGTCACAAAGTTTCATATGACTTTTAACCAGCTGTAAATAGAATTTTGTTTGGCAAGATTGACTTCGTAAATGTCAATCACAATCGACAAAACTATCCTTGCTGTAATACTAGGTCCATCTCGTAACAGATTATTGACCCGAAAAACGTTCCCTCGAATGTATCCTCTAGAATATGATATATCTCTCACTCGTCACGGTCCCATGCTTATATTAATATAAGCTGCGTCTACAAGTATTAACTGGTGTAGCTGTGCACGTCATAACCCTATGCACCCACTAAGTGCTATCTCTATACGCACTGTGCTCATACTGTACTTGGAGGTAATGAAATAGCGATCAGAAGACCCAACCGTGACTGCTCGTCATGAAAAGTATAGGCCCGTTCACATGCGGCCTGAAGACCACTTACAGCAAAATCGACTAGCATCGACACAGCAGCTTACCCATTCCTCCTACACCATTTCTTATTCAGACGAAAAGTTTCCGGACGCTCCCGATTTATAGTCACCATTTTTTCCTGCCGATGGTAATAATGATGATGGATATCATCGTCTGCCCTTTAACAGCTGCGCCTAATGCCGTCTGTTGCCCATCGTCCGCAGATCGCTCACGATTTGTCTCTGTTGTACAACAATCACCGCTAAACTGCAGAAATGGGCGTTTCGTTGCGGAAAAGCGCAATTTAGGTTGCTGCGTGTGATGTCGGTGTACGCCTGTGGTGATTCCGTCACGATGCCAGGTAAAAGGGTTGAAGATGGCAAGGATCTCGTCACAGATCGATAGATACAGATCCTTTCGATTAATTTCCTATTTTCATCGAAAGTGAATTCGGAAGCAGCAACATCGGCATCTACCTGCTACACTTGCATAAGATAAATTACCAAATTAGTTATACCACTGAACAGAATTAGTGATTGGCCGCTACTTTCATTATAGATTATCATTTATAGAACTACTTTCACGAGAGGAATGGTTCTTATTAAACGCGTCAGCCTTCGGAACCTAAATAATAGCCAATATGATCGATCGACTTAGAAACGGAAAGCGCGATTACAGGCAGTTCCACCGTAACGAAAAACACCTGACACTAAGAACAGCTCGAGCAGGCCAGCTAATGGAAACGAGGTCATATGTTTAATAAATATCAGTTTTAGGTACTATGATTTGAAGCAGATGATCTGATGCTGTTGCGTTTTAGGCAGAGCTTTCATCATGTCCGCCTTTAGAGAAGACTGTTGTGTTGACGCTAAGCTGTGAGAAGCTTATCAAAAGAGCCCAACTGATATCTCTATACATTCGCTATAATACTAATCGTCTAGAGCTGTACGTACGTACACGTGAAATTATGCAACGAAGATCGATCTGTATACATCCAACAAGTAACAACTCCCTCCACGCAACTCAGGCTCAGCAATGTTCAGTGTTATTTGCTGACCGGCGCAGATGCGACGCTGTTCGAAGCGCTTTCTGTCCTGAATCAGAAGTGTCTGCCTCTACGCAGTATAACATTGGCGTTAACGACAGCATGGCCACTCGAAGAGCAGTACGCGTAGCAGCGAAAGTCCTATGTGTTGCGCTGTACCAACGCTACGATTCTCATTTCACGCTGTTATAGTGCTGCGATGGCGTTATGGTGGGGTCAATCGCACAGAAACCCCAATAGCCGAACAGACCCGCGTAGCACTCGTCGTCAACGTATCGGTAGCATGATTTTCTGTCAAGTAGAATAGCTCTGACCCGCTCATTATTCAAATATTCATCGGCCGCCATCTGCTACTGTACACCGTCGAGTCGTATTGTTTGTCTAGATAACCTTACTCGACCAGACCGCCGTAGTGTCCGCTAATAGCGGATCATTATTGCAGACGTGTTTTGAAATTTCGCAGCAGAAACATGACGACCGGCTATCCCGGTTGATGGTACCACCAGCAAGGTTCGATGAGGTGAGCATTAGCTAAGCCCTGTGGCAATGAGCCAATCTGTGCGCTCACAAAAATATTAGGCTACTGATGGATGTTTCGATTTATTAATGGATGCATATCTGCACGTTTTCGGTAGATTCCGGCCCATCGCATAGGAGAGAAAATTGTGTGTTTGATGTAATATCAATGATGACCAGACAAAGTATGAGGATTGCTTGCGTTTATGCTTCAGCAGAAAAATCATTATCGCACTCATGTGTGACAACGTAATTTGTTTATACTGATTATGTTTGTTGTTTCTATTGATTTTGTTCAATGGGAAACCTAAACAATTTTGTCTGATGAGTGAAGAGAATAGTCTTTGTTTCATCGATCTAAATGACTGCGAACGTTGTACTTCATGTAGCTTCAGACATCTCAAGTCGCAAAAGCATCTTCGGTACAAAAATTACACATTTATTTTTCAATTGCAGAAAGCGGACGGTTGCGGAATATTAAAACGGAATGTAGAGAAGTAAAAAGAAAGACTTCATATTCATTAAGGCGTCTGACCTGCGTGATCGGGTCACTCGAATTTCAATAGCACAGATTTAGATGTATGCGATATTTAACTCGGCTGCACGACGTACATAAATCAACAGACAGATTTGGTTTTATCACTAGCGCGACTGATGGTAGCTCGTTTAAGGTATGTTGTCAAACCATTACCTTTTTGGTAGAAAAAAAACTCTGACATATTAGATAAGCGGTGGGTGTCATCGCGTAAAGAGTTACGTATTACTGGACCGTACGCGCCGGCACGTATCGGTGCGGGTGAACAAGTCCGAAATCGAACGAAGCTAAAAATATTCTTTCAAGCTATAGATCGTTATTGAAAGCACGGCCATCATATGATTTGGCCTAGAAAACAAATCAAGTTCAATTTCGTCTACGGCTTGATCCTTCGGTACCTGCCTTGATCGAATCAGGTCATACTTTATTCACGTTCTTCTTGAATTGAAAAGCATACATTGTGAACGTAATGACAGAACCGTTTCGGCCGTTTCGACTGCGATAACGGAAAAAGCTGCGATGAGATACGGAGTGCAAAAGTGTAAACATATTTCTGAATATCTGTAGCGTTTCTGTCTATTCGGGAGTGTCATACTTCAATCAGGCCATGATAAATATGTGGTTCGTACCAAACGTTTAGGGTCTTAGGTTCGGTATTGCTGTTAGCCACAAATATATTTAAACTATATTTACGACTGACACAATTGCGCCCAGATAGTTACGAGTACCTACTCTTCCCAAGCACTGACAGATAACAATAACAACTAATTACACAAACGAATCCAATCAAATGCAGGGTCGCCGGCCGTTTCTGTTTAGCTTAATCAAATTAATCGAGGAGATTGCGCTCATTTTTTTGTTATCGTCTTCTGTTATTGGAACAAACATGCACAGCAAACACGGCAGTGAGCGGTTGCAGTCAGCTCGTCGGCAAATGCTGATGTTCTTCCCAGTATTTTACCTACCTTCCTGCCCCCCTAGACAAATCGAACTTTCTGCTGCTGGATAGCCAGTATGCCATAAATACGATAGACACATACCCTATATACGGGGAATTAAGCAATAGCAAACAAATCTATTCGTAGAAGAAGCGAGATATTCTATTGGACACGTACACACAAAAGGAAACACGGAGATTCTCGTTGCGCCCACACACACACACACATACCGAATGTTTTGGCGCTTGACAATGCTGTAACGACATTGTGCAGACAATGAGTCCTCTCTCTTACGACAGTCTTACCGTGCTGTACTATATAGGACCATAGTAAAACGTCTAATTAACAAGATTCCCGTTTTTTGTCTTCCACAAGTGAGGCCCCTCTGTAAAATTTGAAGGGATTCTGTTCTATTATAACCCCTAACGGCCTAACACTTTGCAAGATTTCTCTATTCGATCTCGTTTACCGTTCGCATAATCATCGTCATCCGGACAGCCAGTTAAACTTATTACACAGTTACGTAACTAAGTGGTTACGGAAGCGTGGCCCGTAAAGGAAGGGGGTACATGTGTCTAGATAATAGTTTTTTCCTCTTTGCTTTACCAAATGGACTGGCGTTTGATAAGTAAGACTCGATAAAAGCAAGCTCCGTTTTAATTGCAACAGTTCGGTAAAAAATAAATGATTAAATTTGATTAAATTACCAGTATGTCGAGTTGGTTTTTGTATCAGCAATTCAGTGTTATGCTGATAGTGTAACGACAGTTTATGGATATACTTCAGGAGGAAAGGAATATGGTAGCTCCTATTGCTAGTTTTCATATTTTCATTTTGACAGCACGTGGCAGCTTGGCAAGTTAATCAATTATAAGCCTATTATTTATAAGCGACAATTAATTATAGATATGTAGACTATTTGTGCGTTTTGTAAAATCTGCGTTCGAGCTAATGACGGAAGCTCGTTAGGCTAAGAGATGCCTTCCAACGCAGGGCACACCATGGCTATCTACCCATACATCGTACCCCCAGGCACGATGTATGGGTAGATAGCTAAGCAGTAGCTCGATAAATAAGTTGTCTTTTTCAGAAGCGGCTAGTTATATTGTTTGCTAGGCCAACCAGTACGTCAGACAGGCATTCGACTATGGCGTATAACCTTACGCTTCCAAGAACCTGAATCATGTCATCAGCACGGCGCCGCGAACAAAGCATAATACCGTCACAGTATCGGCAAAATGGGCAGCGGCGATAGCTTCGTTCGAATGAAGTAATTTTACGATTAACAATGAAGAAATATTTAGCCTAAGTTAAGAATAAGAATTATTTTTAAGCAACACTTCCATTCGACTATATCGAAGAAATCCATTTGGTATTAAGTGATAGTAAAAAATCCCTGAACGTAACAATACATTATATATATATCGCTTTTCGTACTCCTCATGCGACAGTCTTGGTACGTTCTACGCCATAGTCCCAGCTTCCAGGACTGCTGTGGAAAGATGAATCATTCTGGTAGTTGTGCTTTATGGACATTTCTGTAGTCGCTATAGGTCACTGGCAAAAAACGTCAGTCGTAGTTATTCTTATTGGACGCGGGACGTCCATCTTGAAAAAGGCTGTTGGCCTGCTGAGACGTTGTTATCATACCCCATCGCTGTCTTCAACCACATTTTCGACGACTTGTGCGTAAATCATGTGCTAGAGCCTATAATATCGTCTTCCGTTAATGAGAAAGTGTGTGAGAGCGGAAGCCCACAATTGGAGTTCTCTGGTCAGGCTCCCCGTTTTTGCTTCTATTGTGTCGTTCACTGCCTCGTCGATGGCATGTCTGATATTTTTCAATCGACCTTCCTTTCTGTCCGGTTACTGCTCATCAAATATTGACTTCTGAATCGCAGGAAACTAACCACCTTATGATTGTGTATGGCCATCTGTTTTTTATTTCTCATACAAAGGCTTCTTTTCGCTAACAGCCCAAATGAATCAATCCAGATAGTTAACGGAAGGTAAGCTTTTACCGAAAGCTGCGCCAAGTGCCACTTCGCTGACGTTATCAGTATTAGACAGCTTGAGAATCACAAAGTACAACTAGGAACCATCAAATTTCAATTGCGCCCGATGCATCAAGGAGGCATATATGAGCTGCAATAAAAAAAAAATCTCCTTTTTCTTCTGACATAAATACTGTTTCCAAGCCAGAAGTCAGCAGTTTTTCTGTTGTTCAATAAGTAAGTATCTTTCGTATAGTTGCTTCTTGATGAATTTCTATGAACCGCTACATTCTAGTCGTTGGAATGAATATAGTAAAAAATAACTAGGAAATTTTTAGGATAACGTAATTAAAGGTGGTTTGTATTACAACTTAGACCTGTTTAGTGAGGCATTGAACCTCTAGCTAAACATCAAATTATTCCCGGATATCTGCGGATTGCCCATTACTAATGTTGTGCACGAATTTTCATAAGGGAGATTGACTGCGACTAGAGGTAGACTAGTCGCAGTCAATCTTGCCGGTGACACTTGTCACAGTGGTTAAACTAAGCACGCTATTAAGATGGCAGTGAATTTATCAAGAAACTGTCAGACAAAAGCACATTTTGGTACAGATCGATTGTAACAGTGACGAGTACCCCAACATTCTATACGTACTCTGTAACAATCATTATTCGAAGTAAATCATTATATGTACTGTTAACGCTTATCAGATAATTTATATATATATATAGTTAAAGAAAAAAAGAAGCTATGCAAGCATTTTTTACCGCTCAATAATGCCCCATCGCTGAATTGTGGGTGATTGTTTTTGCACGTAGAACTTCGATCACATTGATTCGAGTCCCCCCTAGAGATGCTACATATACAGCAAGATAGACCAAACGTACTTCGTAATATAAATTAAGATAATAAATATATTCAATGCGTAATTCAGAAGACGTTCACTAATTAAGATAGATATATCATAAAACGTCCAGCCATTTATCCCCATGTCAGGAGTATTACGTCCGGCGGTATCTGCCATTTGACTTGCTCATTGCTGCTTTGTTCTCGTTATTATACAGCCCAAAAATTTGCATTGCACATTTGCACGTATATGATAACTGAGGTAACTTTAATGTTGAAAAATTTTTACGCAAACTTACATAATACGTGATGAAAGAAAATTTGTTCGGAAAAGATCGCTTTCGAGAAAAGGTTCGAGCTGATTAGAAACGCTTTAAGCGGGGCCCTTAAGATGGCTTCCGCGGTTGGAACGAAAATGATATATGATAAATAATATTATGTCTATGCAATTCGTTGTCTTACTCAAAGCATTCGGACCCAACAAGATCGTGCGTCCTAATAGGTATAATATATTTACCATATGTGAATGAATAATATAGGCCCTAGTCTAATTATTATTAGTTCTAACGATACAATTTTTTTAACTATCTCTTTATAATATAATTATGAATCGTATAGAGTATTTTGAAAAAGAAAGTTGGTTTCTTCTACGGTTCTGTTGTGTTTTATCGAACTGGATTTGATAATGTTTGCATATTGTTCATCTATTTCGACGCTAAAAATACACCCCCTGCACGTGGAGCGTCGTCGACGAACGTCGTGTTAATTTCGCGTTCGCGCCTCGTTCGGTGAACGGGCTTTGTCTAGAACTGTGAAAAATGAAACGCAAGTCTCCAGATCCTCAACTTTTTTTTGTTCAACTTTTGGAAAATATTATCTGGAATACATTAGGATAGAACACTATCAGAGAAACACGAGAGATGATAACCTTTTTTAGATATTTATGCGCGTTCTTGCGACGGCCTCGGCTAGTTCATGTACGTGTAGAAGACCAGCAGTCTATATATGTACGCCTGTATCTGAGAAAGGTTTGGGGTTGAGATTAGTTTCTGTTTATTTCATGAGAGTATAATAAATGATTTAAAAAATTCAAATTATAAGTAATTACTCATTCAAACCTAGAGATTTCTTAACGTGCATTTCGAGATAAATGCAATTTGAGGGCTTTAATTGCTTTTAAAACGTCTATGGAAGAATCATTAGGTAATTAATTTATTCGTAGGGTTTCCGCAGTAAGTGAAGTAACGCCAATTGTAAGCTCTACACACAAAGTGTTTAAATAAACAACATTTAAAGCCTTGACCGACCAAGCTACATGCGTATCTGTTAGTGGAAAACCTGACCAACTGTTTTTATTCGCTTTCCTAACCACAACTTTAGTTGGATCACAACAAAAGAAACACGCATATGGGGCTCTAGCTATCGATTGTCGGCTTTTTCAGTTTGACGATCGAGTCACCTAAACGACGCACTAAACGAACCTTTTGACCAAAACCTAGATTTATCTCAATTGCGTAGGATTTATTTGGGCCGCAGTCTTTGGATGGGTCTTACGCCTCGAAGTAGTAACAGTCACAGAAGCCTTTATCAATGCGATCCATGAAATGCATGCACTGCGAGAAATTTGCTTTGTTGAGCATGAAACCCATCATTCATTCAATCAGCTTCGTAATTCCCTAAATTAGGTACTTCTGCTGTCACGCGTATCCAATCAAGAATAGAAAAGTATAGCTATAGTTCATCATCTCGGTTTAATCACTTCTGTATCTAAAAGAACCACAACCTATAGCTACCACTAGCATCGTATCTCCTACCCTTATAATAGAGAGAGATAGTCGCAAAGGTAGAAATGCGTGTCTTTACCGCGTATATATACACATGCAGAGCTCGTCTCGAATCCGACTATTCGAAGCAGTCTACTCTGTCAGTTGAGATTGTTGGAAAAATACGGACGCAACCCTACTAAGCCGGTCAAGCGACGCTGTTTACTCGCGCTGTTATCAGTCCGCAAGTTTCCACTGATTCTCTATGGGAAGCTAAAGCTGGCTAGATTACTCGGGCTCCCACAGAAGTTGCCAGTGAGATAATGATAGGATTTTCTGCGATTAAGGTTTGAGAAACCGTACAGAAAAATAATGAAAAGAAATGGAAAAAGGTATATGCTAATGCCGTAATGCCCCTATTGTTACCATCTACGTGTCATCAAGGAGAGATGATAATTGTTACGTAAGAAGTCTAGAAACAAAGGGAGCGCGCTGCTCTTCTATTGGGCACAAGTGCTGGAATCTAAGATTGCAGGTGGCGTCGTCATTTGAAAAGACTTATATATCGCGTTATAATATCGCCGCCCCAGCACCTCTACCAAATGCCAACCATCCAAACCGTGCAGGAAATGTCACCACACTGTTGTACCGTAGACGAACACTCGGCTATCTCTTTTACTAAACACAAGTAATTACATACCGACGTGGCACATTCTCCGATCTTAGTTTTAGAGCTTGATGATCGATAGGACAACGAAGATCGGCTGCGATAGGCAGTAAATATCAGAGTCGACCCAAAGAGGATATTCACACTTACATACGTTTGTCCTTTAACGAACAAAAAAAAAAATACTCACACACTAGAAACGTTCATCAGTGCTTTCAAGCATTTGAATATCTTAAGCATTTGTTATGACTTGGATTTAAAACTTTCTCTTAAATTACGTTTCGTTTGTTTCTAACTTACTTAACTACAAAATACTGCAGATTGTTGAACATTGCAAAGCGGAACATTGTTCACTATTCGTCCGCATGCATGATACTAAAAATTATCGTCTCGTTGGCTAATTAGGTATAGAAGTGTCTCTGCTCATTCCTTCAATTGCATTAGACACCCTTGCAGCTCTAGAGTCCTACTGGTCGACACAACCCTTCGAGAAAAACCCACTGCCAAGTCAAATAGACTTCATAAAAACACCCATTTATTTGCCACGCCACAATAATACGTTCAGTTTACGCTCTGTTGATAAAAACGACAGTCGTTCTTTAGTCAAGGTACCGACTAATTCGAGCTGTTTTGTAAACGTGTATACACACATCTTAAACACAAGCATTTTTGTATTTTCATTCATTACTTTTCTTCTTATGCCATTAATAGTACTTACGATTGCCACGATTGTATCACGCACGTTATAACACAGAACGCCCTGCTTTTCTCTTTTTTTTGCCTCAGCCCTGTTTTATTTAGAAATCCTCTATAATAGTCTTGTTTATCATTGGAATCATCGGCTTGCGAAAGGTTTAACGTTCGAACTGTTAGAGTATTAATCGTTTAGTTGTCTGATATATTTTTTTAAATAATACTGAGGTTTCTGGCCTTTTGATCATATACTTATATACTTTGCAGTTCGATAGTACAGCCGAGACGCGAGTATTCTTGGGCTATTTAAAAAAAGCTAAGCAGTGATGACTGCTACACATACGTAGTAAAACTGAAAAAACACTACAAAATTTGTATAGTAAAAACCTGCTTTCCAAAGCTTCAAAGGTATAATTTTTGTTTGTTCTTATAGAAATAACTGTACTTCTTACATACATATTATTTTTTGTAGGTAATTGTAAATACTGAAAATCGTAAGCCGTTTCAGAAGCGTTTTTTTTGTGCTCATGTTAGCTTGGTTATTTGGACCCGTTTTCAGAAATCTAGTCGGAAGGTGCTCCGGTAGATATAACCGGATATTACAAATATACCATAGTTTTATACTAAATAGAACAACATACAAACGTGGCAATGAGCAAACTTTAAGTGTCAAATCGGAGAGGACAAAACATAGCGCCTTTGAATAGCCGGTTAGCCTAATGCAAATGTACCAAACATATGTACTTGTAACGAGTAGCTCGATGTATTTCTTTCAATTTGTTCTGATTTCAACTGACTCTGAAACTCACGCGGTAAAATAAGTATAGCTTATCACAAAATTCAAATCAAAACCCTCCGATCAAACAAATCCGGCCCAACAGATGGTGTACAGGGTCGACACCAATTCAATTGGCTATCGTCTTTTTTATCGCTCATAGAACTACCGTTGTTGTTCGATTATACAAGTAATATCCGCACTAGTTATTTGAAGAACAAGAATTAACTGAAGTGTCTTCTAAAATGTAATAGCTCTTTATAGGCCACCATCGTCGGCGTCCCAATCACCACAAGTTATTATCGCTCGAACGAGTAAACGAACTGCTCGCATCAACCTATAAAGCTAACGGCTGTATATACATATGTATTCGGTTTAGGCCCTTTATTTGTTCCTGGGCCCATTCCAACTTCGACGGTTTGCTATGATTTTGTACCCAGAACAGGGCACCATCAGGGGCATAGATGTGCTCTCCGCTACGCGTAGCTACGGAAGCGTTTGAAAAAGCCGGACGTTGAAGGATTAAAATAATTTTTTAATAAATAAAACCTAGTTGATACTGGCTGTCCATAGGCCCTGCTGGCCTAGTCAAGAGCTTGGATTTGCTATAAGCAGTAGCAGAGTTTTTAATTAAACGATTAGACTGCGTTTGGGAATTGATTTAAGAAATATCCATTATTCAAAACTGCCATTAGACATGTAATAATATATGTGAGAGAGAGAGAGAGAGAGAGAGCAGGAGAGCGAATCCTGTCAGCCATATGACCATTGAAATTTAGACGAAAAAGATCTTCATATGCTTAATGTCGAATTTGATCTCAAGGGCTAGATCTTTGAATGGTCTATGACACAGACCTGACCCCAACTTTTTTCATCGATTGCAATGTTTAGTAGATAAGACAACCTATATTAGCTGATAAATGGCATTACTCCTGAGTATTTTTTGGCTGTACACGAAAACCATCTGAAATTTGGCAGTTGATTCGCAAATAACGCCACGGAACGACATAGGTCACGTGATAGGTTAAGAACAGGCTGCATATTACGAGGATTATCGTAATCTGTCTTAATTATCGCCATTTGTAAACATATTTAATAACATAACTCTGTGTATATACTAGCCATTATTTCCAAAAAAAAATGCCTACTTCTGTAAGAGGTGACCATATCAGTTCAAACACATGCCGAGTAGTCCAGCACAAGTACAAATGTTCAACATGATTATTAAGTAAGCGCAGCGGCCAATATGAAGTAATATGCCCTCATAATATCTGTGGGCATGTCTGCCCTATGATTATTGTCGTACATCAATATGCTCTTAACTATAAGCGTAGTGCAATATATGCTTGATTCTTAAACCTACAGTTTTCCCGGTCGGAAATTTAGCTAGGCAAGGCGGCCTAGGCGCCGAGAAGGCATCGTATTCTTTATGCGATTACATAATTTATACATTAGTTATTTGTACGAAACACGTTTATTCCGTAGCTTGGAACGTTTACCGAATACTACTTGAAACTTAGCAGTAAAAATGACGTAGTTACGCGACCATTGGTTGTTTCACGTAGCCCACTATATGAAAATGCTTTGCCTTTTCTGCCCAATCTAACTTCAGGTCCTGCGCGCGAGGCAATTTTCCTTTTTCAAAACTGTATGGAAGTGACTTCCGATTCCACTCCCTTCGTTGGGGTACGCGAGACACGAATGTGCAGGGTGCAAACAAGGCCAGTAAAAAAAAAAAAGTTATCGCCCATCCGCGCTTCAGACACATGTCGTACGCACATCTGCTGCACTCGAAACACACAATCTGCAAGACGCACACACAGCGTACAATTATTGTTCACGAACATTATCTTATAGTCGGCGTATACAGCCACCTCTGTCCATGCATCCTGGTCCTACCGTTCTGTCCATCTAGCGCCTGTTTATCCGCTCTGGTGCTTTTTTTTTTTGAAAATACTCGCCGCTCGATTGCTCGATATGAACGAGTCACCGGCCCATCCTTTTATGTAGATTTACCTCGCTCGTCGAAAAGCGCAGCAAAAAGGGAGAAGAAGAGACTATTGCTTACAAACTAGTAGCAAATGTTTATGGGGGCTGAGAATCCGAGCAAACACTATTACGTTGTAGGCGCGTGCCGTCGAGGTGGGTAGTGTGCCAGGCATTAGTAAACGACAACTAAAAGAGACGAGTCACGGCCATATCATGGCGCTTTTCAATGTCTGCGCCAAAACAACGCCTACGCCTACGCCTACAACAACGAAAATTGGAACGACTGAAAGTAGGAAGCGATGAGAGGAAAGTAGCATCTGCTTAGTTGACAGTCCAGTCGGCTTGGATAGAAGATAGATACAGATCACGTTAACGTTTGTTGATGTGTGCCTATTACCCATACAATCTATCGCATCGTTTGTAGCCATGTAGAAGTGACAATAACAGCAGCGTCAGCAATGACGACGATTGAAAGGGCAATGACATGCTCTCCTTCAGCTGAAATTGCCTATCCCTAGATGTCCCGCATATAACATGTATACATGGGAGAAGTGATGTTCTCGTTACTGGACGATCCCGGCGCAAGAAATGAAGACAAGGTGAAATCGTCCGTTTCTGAGAGATAGATCGAGCATCGCTAAAGAATTAACAAGATAAGCGGCGATCGTAGTAACAGCAGCAGCAGCAGTAGCAGCAGCAACAACAACAACAACAACAATAACAACGACCATGATAATTGACAAGTACTTCAATAATCGGCTATAATCGAAATAAGCACTGGTTGAAATTGAAGTAGTGGAAAACGTAAAGAAATAGAAAATTGCTGCCCGGCGTCAGGCAAGCTACGCACAGCGGCGATGGCGGAACGACAAGAAAAAGCAGGAAAGCTTCAACGCTTAACGTACGGAAACCAGCTAACAGGACGTTGACAAACTGTGCCAAAAGCTGCGTATCATGTCCTGATATATCCTTCGTATTATTATGAAAACTTTTGTAGCTGCAGCTGAACGTAAAAGAAACGCTATAGACCGACTTGAGTCCCTAGTTGGCCTCCCCGTTTCCTGCTAACTAACTATTTCATGACGGGCATCTGATATACGCGCATCTATTTCGCTACTGCATAGATGTTCGAGCGCAAGCAGCCTGAATATCGAGAATGGTTATGGCTAGAAGTCATAAGGCGGTACAAGCCGTATCGGTTCCGCTAATTCACTATAAACAGATGCCCTATCCAGTCGAACCTGTCGCTCTGGACGAATTGTCTCCTTCTACTGAATGTAACAAAGTATTAACGAGCACCTAACGCTATATACCAAATGAGGTTCGAAGCTTCAACTTTACTCTGTTTATGCATTGATGACGTCAGCTATGAGAATCGAAACAGGAGTCGTTCGCTGAAATAGCTAAGCAATAACATGAAGGGTGGACACCGCAAGGATCGACACTGAAAACCATGCTTTTTTTAGTATTATCTCATCATCTGTGCCCTAGTCAATAACAATAATTACTTCAACAAAATGGTGCTGGTTGAATTATAGCAGTGCACTAAGTATCAGCTGGTCATAGGCAAGGCGATAGGTGGCGGATCAGCGGGGCGATTTTGCGTTGGCCAATTGTGGCTGTTAGGTCGACGAAGGGACTATGAAGGACAAGATGTAAAAACTGGAAAATGAATTGTTCGTAACGCGCACGACGATAAAATCGCCTGAAGAGATAGCAAACGAAAAGAATGAGGATTTCCATATAAAATCCTCGAATAGTCATCGTAGGTTATTCGAGTGAGTGACAGAAAGCCACCAATTTGTAATTATTTGCATTTATTATTACTATTATAATTATCAGAACTTGGTCTGCCGACGAACGCTATGAGGCGATAGCGTTCCATATTAATGTTTAATGCTTTGTTTAACTTTGTTTGTTCGTTTAAATTAACATACCGTACGCAAGCCGTCTTAGAAAAAAACTTCACTGGTAGAATGATAAAAACATTTTGAAGGATTTAATAATAATAAACAGCATCAAATACCTATTTTTAGATTCCTGTTTAGCGCATTGATTTGCGCCATCAAAGGTTAATGAAAGTAGTCACAGGATGCTTCATGTTTGCTTAATTTTCTGGCCTATAAAAGTATAATTTATCAGGAATGTGTCATGCAGTCTGAAGCTACAAGGTAACTGATTGTGAGAAAGTTCATATGAAAGATCGTGACTTACTTGCCCCTGATGAGATTACCTAACTAGAATGAAGTAAGCTATACCAAAAGCAGTTTAATCAGATGTTTAACATACTGTATAGTAAAAACGTTCACAAGTTGATCGCCGAGCTATTAAATACAAATTCGTATATTTATTTACATGAGAATTACAATGTACATTACATGTTCATGTATATACACCTCAGGCATGTTCCGCCCGAATGGTCAGCCCCGACATTTTGATAGCGGTCGACTTCGGTGGACGTCGAGCTAAAAACTCATGGTAAAATATCGTCCTTATATTGTTATTAAAAACATGCGAAATTTCGTCTTCGACCGATCAGAAAAGACCATTAGTCATACATAGCGTCTCAAGTCATGAGAAGCACTTTATCAATACCAACCAATGCAAAGAACAATATGAAACGTAATTATATACTTTATCAAAGGTTGTATCGAAGAAAGCTTATTCAATTCAACGTTTCGTTTGCTTATCTTCCGTTCTTTGTCATCGTGCCATCTTGTCCGTGACAACAAAGCGTCTATGGGCTTAATTAGTCTAGATCCATATAGATACTCTGAGATTCTCCGTTGACGCACAGCTTTTGGGCCGCTCAACATTGACCATTGTGGCTGTTATAGAATCTACAAACTAGCAAAAGCAGGTGATTGCAGGACGCAACCTTTCCCTCTGTCAATCTAACGAACTTAAGCATCAACGCTGGCCTTACGCATCGTTAGGTATTATTTAGTATATTTAGGCTTTTAACATCTACTTTTGTGCATATACAGACATTGGCAGGAACCCTTTGCCTTGGGTGAAAACGTATGATGTTGCGTCTTTCCTTCTCAGCGGTGAGCCTTAGCAAGCTTTCGAATTTCTGTGGCCCGCACTTGCTTACCTTAATATCAGTTAAGTCTCAGAGCAAAGGTAAAAGGATGATTTTAAATCTTCATTTTAGGGCCTTTTATCGAACCGTTGTTCTCCGATCGATAACGGATATCGTTGAATCTCACGAACGATGAGACACAAGCAGTTCAGATCAGAAAATTTGCTGGCTTCATTGATTCCTCGTTCGCCAGAGGTGTGCAGCTAATTTCGAAGCACCTTCATTGTCGCTTTTTAATGTTACGTGTGGACAAAATCTGTACATCCGACTACTCCTTCTCTGTCTGGTCATTACAGCGGCTCCCCTAGAATTGTGTCTGATCGTGATCCATCCCATCGGCTTTCTCCTGCGAACGTCGCACTGAACGACGAATAATCGAACTTCGCTTCTTCTGAAACATTCATCGGAAAATCTTCGTTCACTTAATTCCGTTCTCAGTATAGATGTGCTTATTGTGCGCCGCACAATCACCATGATTGAGTTCACATATAAAGCATTGTATTTATCCATATAATGTTTAGATTGCTTTATGCTAGTCTTTATGCAATCCTTGTTACTGAAAAACTGTTCCCTCACTACCTGATGCATTCGATTCTGATTAAATCGGAAATTTTCCTAAACAATTTAATCCGAACGGTGATTTGTCCTGATCTTTTTTATTGGTACGCGTTAAATGGATCACAGCCAGACCACGGTTCGTCCACAGTCACTGCATAAATAATGCTATAACATGAAAAGATTTACTAAGTTTGTTCAGTTTACCTCGCAATTCGAAACTCGTATAATGCCCTCCTTTTATTTGCCCTGTCCTTAGTCCCTAGCCAACCACAATCTTCAGTCAAGGAATTATTTTCACACACAAAACATCATCACCTGGTTGGTGGTGATGGTAACCGATTATGGCTGAAGCGTTACGCTTCACGTCATTAAAATCGCAGAGAACTTCGATTGCCTACGAACTAAATCGTGGTTCAATTGAGATAAATAGGTCGACGGGTATTCCAGTCGTTGAAGAAGTGATCTTTGCGTTTCGCTACATACTCCAGTCGCTGTTTTCTACATGGATAGCTTTAGCGTTACGATTACGGGCGAGGCGACAGTTCGACGTCTATTCGTCGACTGGTCAGCCAGCAGCTGGTAAACCGGTCATAATTGAATCCTCTGATGGAAAAACCGTCAGCCTTAAGCAGATTTCACTTAATGCGTCATGTTTATTTCCACCCGTTTGGCTCTTTGATGATCGATTTTGAAGGGTTGAACGACAAAAATAGGTAAGCGTAACAAATTAACAAAGAAGATTTCAGCGGAATTAGACTCTAGAGAAACATGCTCACTTTTCAGCTTCGCTTTTGGAGTGGTAACGCTAAGCGGGACGCATGGTAGGGGTCACAGAGGGAGATATATATCAAACGATTACTATCATATCCCTGTTTTATGTGAGATGGGATATTTTCAGCATTGACGTCAATGGCAATCAGATATGCCACAGGTTCATACACGGTACATGCCTCAATAATGCGCGTCAAAATTGCTTGCGTCAGCAGCATCAACTACACCGGCGGCGGGTGATGCGAGAGGAGGTGTGGAGCAAGTCCGTCAGCATTTTGGTAAAATTGGCAAAAAGGATGACCGTGTGGCCTTGACCGAATTCGTTTTTTCATTATTATTTTATCACTTATTCGTTGCCCTTACTTCTCTGCTGTAATTGGCTATTTATTTTCTGAATAGAATCCTCGTGAGTGTTTTCGGTTTGGCAAACACCAAAAGCGACACACGCACATATACAGGTGTGCAACAAGTGCACGTATTATACAGACTTCTAAATACATGGTCATCATTTATCATGCTATCAGCTGCGTTGATACTCATGTGCTATTATTTAGCCCATGATTATCGCTAGTTCGGTAGCCCATGTTAAATCTGAACCCGGTTGATATATTTAGCATATTTATAGGACATACGTCTAAAATCAGTGCCAGGCACGTGTGCGAATAATCCCTTGCCTAAAGGCAACAAAAGAACTTTGAATACTGCCAGATCGTAGTGATTAAACGCTTGTATGCTATACTGTATCGCTTGAATCGAGACTGCAAGAAAAACCGAGGGTCGGTCCGTAAGTCTGTTGTACGAAATGAAAGCCTAACATTACTAGGTGTGTCGTCTGTTCTACATAGAACATAGGCGCTATGTTATATGACAACTACAAACGAAAATTAATCTAGTCCCGCCTTTGATAAAGGGCACATGCTTGGCGAATGTAGACGATCGAACCTGGTCGAGCAAGATGAAGCTGAGAATTTACAATTTTTAAAAATATTATCCTTACATGAACATTAAATTTTCCAAATAGATACGAGTAATGGTTTGCTAATTTTATCTTCTACGTCATTTCTGATAGAAAGGCCCCCCGAACACGATACAGTCGTTGTTTGAGCATTGCGCGGTACAAGGGGTGTATTTTTCATCTGAACGTAATATGCAAGAACTATTACCTTTGAAATAAACTGTTCCTCTAAGGGTCGTAGGATGTCCATACATGAGACATCAGGATTATAGCGCAGAAGCATTGGAAGGTCTCCCCGGTCTTCGGCAAAGGACACCCGTTTCGATCCACGCGGGCCTCGAACGTCCGATGGACAATCACCCGTTGAAGAGGACTTCTTGAGTAGGGACCTCGGGAAGACTACCTGTCCACTGCCGCCACCGCCTTCTAAACTGCTCGACGGGCTTAACTGAAAGGAGGGTACAGAATGTCAAGCAGAACATTGATGCAGGTTAAGTAAGGAAACACCTAAAATCTTCACTTTCAGAGATATTTGCACCAAATGAAATAGTCCACGGAACGTCTCGTCGATGGCACCAACACAGCAATCTACAGTGAAACAAATTAGTGAGCCGAATAGAATTATAGTTGTTCGTTAACGAAATTAGACGAAGACGATACTGTATATATACGAATCTGTACGACTAAGCAAACTCTTACGCTGGAACGCAGAACCGTGATAATCATCTTGGCGGCGTGTGTACGAGATCTGTACGTTATTGTAAGATAGGTTTGCTGTGTAGCTTACGGGAGCTTGGTTAAATCTGGCCTTAATGGAGGATGGCGTTTCTCAGCGGTTCGCGCGAGGCGAACGCGCTCACTCTCGCAGGAAGCATCCGTCATCGTGGCAATGGCTTTTTGCCATCCCAGGTAAATAAACGCACCTCATTGATTGAGTGGTTCGTGTCGAAAAGGAAGGAACTACACTGAACTTTAGTCCTGGCCGTCCAAGTGTAGAATAACGACATAATGAGTAAACGGGTAAAGTTTTTCGTAGTGGATAAAACAGGCTTGCTTTCAAAAATAACCCTCACCAGGTCACACGCGCAAGCATACGTGCACAGACATACACACACCACCTGGAGGCATCCGAAACCTGTAATCATTCCTAATAATATACGACCGCTATTCATCTTACCCTATGGATAGTCATAAAGAAGGGCCTAATCAGCGTTATTTCTAGTAAAATATTCCTACACTTTAAATCGTCAACAACAATTGCGTCAGCGGTACAAACAGATACATGAATATGAAAGGTAAGTAGAGGAAAGCACTCGAAAAGCCGAGATTATGCCAGCCACTTGGCAACGTATGTCAACAGTAAACATCCTGCAGAATGCGTGTCCGCTTCAGGCAAGCAGAAACAACTTGAATCAGTACAAAGTCTCTATGATAGAGCGGACTTTGTTCTTTTTTTGCGACAATTACATCCTCACGCACGTACTCTTCCCAATTCGGTGTGTTAACGTGTACCATACGGGCGGTTTTCCTTGTGACTCGGAAAAAAACTATGTTACCACGGAACCCATCGTTGTTTCCAATCTAGAAGCCCTCCCACCAAACCTTTCTACGGCATGAGAAGCGACTATCTGAGGTATCTCAACAAATGTTTCGAACCAATTTGGACAGCTTTTCCTTTTGTTCCACTTGCCTCCCTCGTTCGAGGTCAAGTTATCTTGTTCACGGCCGCATCTAATGGTCACACTATGGCGGTTATACGTTGAGTGGCATCTAGGTTAAACTCGACGGCGCCACTATCGAGAATGAAAACGTGAGCACACACACGTTGAGTCAGCGTTATTCGTTTTTATGTGACCTGCTGTGTTTTGTGGGAAATACAAAATAAGGAAGTGGATGATCGACAGAGTTATCTGCCGACATAAGCGTGTAGAGATACGCGATGGCACGTACAAGGAAATCGTTCATTGACTGAGCTCTTGATACAACGATGCAATCACGACGCGCTGACCAATTAACTTCGTTGTAATGGGCTTGGGCAGTTGCTTCTCAATGGCGACCGACCAAAATAGTTCGTGATACATATATAGGCAAGAGGTGTTAGCAGGATCTAAAAGACTGCAAACAATGTTTCAAGAAGCAGACATTCTACAAAAGAAAGTCGAGTTCTAAGACACACGCTAAGCTTAAATGACCTTTTTCTAACCAAATATGGTTGCGGTTAGCTCGTTAAGGTTATAGAGCGTGTTACTTAGCTTTACTAATGATTCATAGCCATGTTCCGCTGCTGACAAGTTTTATGTAAGGGAATATATATGTATTTAAATGACGCTTTTCTTTTTCATCGGAAACTTAACGTGTTTCCCATTATTAAATTATTTGATCACACAGCTGGGTCATCATTTGAGAACAGATTCCAGGCTATAAGTTAATGTATCAAACTATAATCAAAGGTCAATAAAATTCACTAGATATTTCAATGAAATTGCCGAATCTAACCCTAACTGAAGCCCCCGATAAAAATAGGAATCAAGCTTCCTGAGTTGCGTCTGAAGTAACCGCAAGGAGCGTGAAAAAACGTGTCGTATTCATAGACGTGTTAGCTAAACGTGTGGCGGCATATGGCCAGACAGCAGCCGTTGCTTTTTTCGGCGGCTGTTGGCTGGGGGCTTGCCATCTGATGGGTATAGGATAGCGAGGTAGGTACAGGTCCCAAAACGTATTTCCTCTTGTTTCTTATCGCTGTACGCCTCACACTTCTGTCCACAGCTGATGGCAACCACCACGGCAGCTGATTCACCATGAAAAACTTCCACGATCGCTTGGTGCGAAAGTCAGTCGGAATCTAAACCACGGTCACAGCAGCTGCCGCGGCGTAAGCCGACCGACAGACGGCCACAAAGAGCGAGAATCCCGGCAGATGAGAAAAAGTCTACGTGTTTGTGTGTGTGTGCGCGTGTGTCTATGATATTCTGTGCCTGAGAAAAGCTATTGTACGTCTGTGTATTAGTCACAGGCTGTTTCTCTTGACGGTTCCCGCGTTTCTATGCCTGTGTACATGAAGTCGTTGTAATGAGTATTGGTGGCAACGAAAAGTAATGGCCATCGTCTCGAGCCTGCGGCGAAGACAAAGAAAAGTTTTGCACCATCACTACTGCTGTCAGCTAAACTTGTCGCTGACGCTGTCGCTGCTATGGCGACCGCAGCAGCGTCGGCAACAGTCACAATAGCCCGTCAACGAGATTCGTTTGCCGAGCATCCGTTGTTGTTGTTCGGTAACGGTAAGTGGCGCTAACGACAAAGACAAAAAAGAAACAAGAACAACCACGATGACGACAACGCAGACGACAATAACAACGAGTAAGTCGGAGTCAAGCAGAAATAGCTCTTACTTATGAATGCTAGCTGCTCCGAGGAATAAAGATTATGACCTGCTGCTGCACCAGCTGTGGCATACGGGCTGAACGGCTACACAGTAACCCCAATGGCACACTATGCGACGGCGATTACTGCTGGTAATCTACGACGATAGCTGATAACGACAACTCTGACAACATTAAATGACTTAGGACTCAAACGACGAACGCTATCGTCGTCGAACAAAATTGAGTCCGAGAGATACTAACTGTTACAGCGGCGATAGCAACAATAATTGCCGGGCGATACCGCAGCGGAACAAGGACGCTCTGTGGCCGTCATTTCTGAACAATAACGATGACGACAACAACTGCAGTAGTCTGCAGAATACTCAGCACCTACGGCCGTACGTACCGCTACGACAGCATCGGTAAATGACGCTCGTGATGGCAATAGCTTTAATAACATCAGCAACAATACATAGGACTTGGATAGCATTTAGGAGCTGACTGAGAAGATCATGATGAAGACATATGATGCCGAGAAGCGTGCAGATAATATAGCTAACAATGGGTTATAGCTAAGGACAATGGTGTCATCTCGTATTCGTCGCACGGCATGGCAGGGCGATACGAGCGCCACCGCCACCGCCGCCGTTGCAGCTGCTGCTGCTGTTGACGGGTAATTTCTCGTCTCATAGCGTGTTAATCGCTATTGACGTTGCTCGTTAAGTGATCGCGCAGGACACAACGAGTAGGGCCGGTGTACTTGGCCGGCGGCTGCAGTCGCCGAGTGTCGTGGTGTCAGACACCGTAACGATCATTTTCGTAAATACACCAACAGTAGCAACATTATAGCTTCGTTTACCCCTGGCTGTATTTGTCGTCGTATGCCTAGCGCAAGCGCCACGAGCAACTCGAAGAACAGCGTGCGATTATCTGATGTCAGGGAGGCGTTAACTCTGAGCACGTTTGCATGCTGATATACCATACTACAACATGGCGAAGGGCCGAGGCGCTGGAGAAGCTATATTTCTTCCGTGGGTCAGTCATCGACCTACCGATGTGATAATATATGCCGCTCCAGTATATCCTATGCGAATCTAAACGATATTACCGCCGTATTATAGGAATATGCTGTATCCATGGGGTTGAACCGCACTTGGAGATGTTTATTCTGCCATCAGCTGGATAGGCACAACGTTCAAGTGGCCACTCATAGACGTGTAACTAATGGACTGGTTAACCATCATGGCCGGACGAATGCTGGCATATATTTATATACATGTCTTTATACGCATATCTAATATGAAAGAATTGATAACGCATGACCCAGTTGCACGGTGTTAGGTCGCTGAAGAGACGCATGCCTAATAGGTTCGGCGGGAGCTGTACTGCCACTGAATGCGATCAGGCCGAAGACTGATCCTTATGATAGACTGGTAATGTTGCGAGTTGCAAGCAACAAACCGGAACACAAACGTCCACGAACGCAGAATCGGAGCGCAGATATTTGCTCATTGTATATTCCGCCAAGCTGAACTAGATATTTGGCACACGTGCAGAGTGTACCAGGCAGATCAGGTGCTATTTTTGCCGATTGTTAGATCTGACGTGGCACTCCGTGTTCGTAAGATAGCTACACCATACATGTAGTAACAATAGCTTATTAAAGTTCGCCCAAAGAGCGAATTTGGTTTGTAGCCGAGAGCCGTTTTCCTGCTAGAGTTAAAATAGAATGAAATTATGGCAGAAATATTTGGACAGCTACCGTAATTAACTGGTAGCGATGGAAGAACGGTACTGTCGACGAAAATACTAGTTAATAGCACGCGAAGAACAGCTAACGCGGCAGCTCGAGCGCATCGAGCTTGTGAAGTAATTCCCAGCTGACAGCGTCGACTTCGATGACTGTTGAAAAATAAACGATGCAACGATACTGACATCCATGTCCAGAGGGATAAAAGACTGCTTTTGCACGTTGCACAGATCTACGGACACCGCATGCGCATGCGGAAAGGCCAATTGAACGTCTGCGTGAAGCATATCTATGATTCGGCTTTACGCAACGCAGCGGCCACCATCGAGAGTCGCATGTTGTCCTCCGCTGCGGAATATGAACATTAATGAATAGGCCGACATACACAGAGATGAGCAGTCCCCAGACAGCTCTGGCCATAATCAACGGGTTCTTCTCGCTGCTGTCACACGACCTAACCGACTGCGAGGAATCAGTCTTAGTTCATTTCTAGCCAACCATTACCACTATGGACGTTACCGGCAACGCCGACGACATATCTCGATAGCTGCTTCAGATCATTTGCGTTGGTTCGCTTTCAAAAAAAGCGAAGTTCGTTTAACGAGACACATAAGGAAAAACGAAAAAATGACGCGAGCAAAAACATTGTTATAAATGCTTTGTAAAGGCGTTACGCGTACTGTGAACCCGGGTCAATCTTTAGCTGAGCACAGAGGCCGGTCTGCAATAAGGTAACCGTACACTGCCAAACGCTGCACAACACGGAGCGATGCGATGCTTTGTTACGTTCGAGCCGTCTTAGCTGTAAGGTGTGATAGGTGTATCTTAATATGGAAGTCCATTTGATTCATACGCTGATACGTGGTCTTTCCGTGCATGGGGAGATAAGCATATACTGTAATTGGTCTTAATATGCATGAGGAGAATACTCGATAGTCTGTGGTCCGGCCGGTGACCGGCGTGCCATAACACGAAAATTCGTCGGTGAAATTTGCTGGATCTGCGAGGAAAATGACTACATTTCCTATAGAAAGGTAAATAGTCAACTGGTGGTTAACATTAAAAGTGTGCATGTGAAGCCATTTAAAATTACGTGTGCATTCAGATAGCAACATGTTATCATGTCGGGCCATTTTATCACCGTAGCGGCGTCGTTAATATGCGGATATTGACGTTTGCCTTTTAGGGTTCAGCATTTCCAATCTATAATGGATTACCGTTCTTCTATTTCATTTAACGAGGAACCAAGGATATCTAAAAACAACTATGAATACAATGGTAAAATGTGTTCAACACATTATGGACTCTATTGCATATATTATCGGTTTCGCATATTCGACGTGGCAGCTCAGGCTCAAATCGACGGGCTGTCCAAATAGATCTAAGCTGTATCCCTCTTAACTCATTACATTGAATCGCTTAAATATAAGCGCGGATCTCAGGCAAATCGAGTTCCAGCTCATTGGTATTGTTTTCCGTTGTATACAGGTTGTCGATACTTGCACGCGTCTTAACCAACGTCGTTTTAGCTCTTGTCTTGTTTTACTTCAGTTGTACCTACACTATACTCAATACATTGTGTACTGTCATATGGTAGGTGGAAAGTATAATATTATTTATCTATTTGCGCTTACAATTAGTGGGTTATGGCGGAGCGCGGTAACGCGCTGAGCGCAGGGGCTGAGCTCGATGATCTCCTCGATGATTTCCTCGATCTCCACCTCCCCCTCTTCATCGCCGTCGCCATTGGCTTCATCGTCTTCGGTGTCGTCAGCATCACCATCGACTTCTTCAAACGACTCAACGTCCTCATCAGTCGCCTCGAGATCCTCTTCGCCGGATGAAGGCTCCTCAACAATCGGCGTAACAAGTGGCTGATCCTGGCCGGTTAACTTCATTCTGTAATAAGACGGGTAATGATGACGAGCACGAAATGCGCGAGCAAGCGCAAATTAACTATTATTAATGCGCTAGCGTTAAGCTGAACTAGAATTTGGCGGCGGTGGTAGCTCAACAGTACAATAGGAGACTCGTTTAAATGCTTGACCGAATAGTACTTCACGACCTGAGTGAGAACCGGCTCACATTCGGTTTCTCTACAGCATTTTTCGAACTGGTACAAAAGCCTGCCTAACTAACGTCATTTCTCACTGTCCCCAAACAGTCACGAGCATTGTTTGTTCATAAGATGCACATACGGAAACGCACGCGCGCACGTAACTGTTAAATCCTAGACGCAGCTATCGTTGCTGTCGTTCACCGATGCTATTGCATTGGCTTTAGAACAGCGAAATGATCGGGGTCCAGCAGAGCCAGTTGGCACGTACTAATGATGTAGCCAAGCCTCGTTTTGTGTGTACCAGGCCCAGTCGATGGCGCCATGATGGGGTTTCCAACCAACACCAACTGTTACGGGGGCCAGAGGTCAAATAAAAGATAGATATGGTCATAATCAGTGCAATGGCGGCGCCAGCGGTCCAGGTTGGCACTATAATAGGTAATGTAATCGCCACCACTCAACTTGAAACCCTTAGCAATCCTCTATCTATTACGCTCGATTTAGTGCCGTTGCCGCAAAAAAACTACGGCAACAATAGTTTCTCATCAAGGGCAGAAAAAGCCACAGCGTATTCGATGTCTATCGCGTTCGATCTATGTATCACTGAATATGATACCGTTGTACCATGGTGCCGCTTAACGTGGCTACACTCTCGCATTGGTTATTCCAGTGGGTTCGAATTGGATCGCGTAAGTTCGCTAATAACCGTTCCACCAAACACAGACAGTCAGGCAACTGCTAAATATAGAACGGGAACGACTGCGTTGGGTAACCAAAACCGCCGTCATTTAGACACCTTTGCCTTAAGTAAATATAGATGCATGGAAAATTGCTTCTTTCGTCGGTTCACAATGGTAGCCATGGCGGCGACAGATAACATTCACAACGGTAAGTCTTGTACTGGCCAGAGAATGTAAAGGTAGAAGGCCGGGAGCCAGAAACTGCCCATCGGCATTTGACGCAGCGCAAACCTTAACCGCAGGGGCATGTTTCAGCTCAGTGGGCCGCACGTGAGGGAGCGATTGCGCGTACTAACGAGATGTTCAGTTGGAGCTGGAGAGGCTACAAAGAGATGCCCAATAATCTAGAAGGACACCTAGTAACTAGGCAATTGGATTTATCTAGCCACGAGGGAGTGCCTAAAAGAAGACATAAGGCGCGAGATTGAGGGGATGGGTTTTCCGTGTTAGCAGAGTTCAGAGAGCAAAATAGAGCTCAATTTATTAATTTTATGTTGGTTATGTAGTAAAAGAATAGACCAAAGACAGGCAAATGGGTCTATTTTTCTAGAATATTGAGGATTTACTTTTGTATATATGAGATCTTACATAAATCATCGGTGTATTGGTCCAGAATCTATCGATATATCGAAAATCGCTGACAGAACAAATGAGCATCATTTACGCCATGCCAAGAGTTTAGCCATATAACTTTGTTATTGAAACACACATCGTTTGGAGCGAGTTGATCTTGTCAGTGAGCTGTTTCACTTGTTTATTGCACTCGTGCCGTATGTCCGCAAGTTCGTTTTCACGAGCCATATTCAGCTCTTTGATTTCCTTGTTGAGCCTTTCTTGCCAATACAATTCGACGTTTCTGAAAAAAAAATGCAAGCAAATAAACATCGTATATAATAAGATATTCAGAAGGTGTAATTATTAGTATTATAACAGCCAAAGACAAATTGCACGTCACGTTATATATCGAGCCTTACTTATCCTCTATATCGTATCATATATTTTGCCAGCGAATACATGATTATCAAGGTGTCCGTCGCTTTGGCGGAATAGGACGACCGATGATTAGCTATTGGTTCGATGGTACTCGGCATTGCAGCGAACCAACGCGCGTGCACCACTTCCGTAGCGTCTTGTCCTGCCACGTAAACACTAATACGGTAATTCAATTGGTTTGTCTGCTTAATTGTGTAGTAAATGATTAGTTATGATTTACTAATACTGATGCTGTACATGACAGGACAGTCTCGGTGACGGATAGGTGTGAGCAGCAACGACACTGTAGATATAGTTTTTTCGGTTATTTGATCAGCATATATCGTAGGTACGCGTACACTCGATGTACACAATCGAACAAAAGGTTGTTAGTTGACTTGTTTACTTAAGCATTGGTGCTATCTTGCTACTGAATCAGGACTGATGTCCTAACAGCATTGTACAGTCACTTGAAAGGCAAGACGTAATGTAAAGTGTAAAACATTACATAGGACACAACATAAAATTGAACTGCTAGCCTCATGTGCATCTCGAAATCCCTGACCCATTCGGGTCCTGATGCTCTTGCAACCTACTAGCTAGCGTACGGCTAGTAATAGGTTGTCGTCCAGGTATCGAATTGCTGCTGTTTTTCCCCTGCTCTGTTTTCCATTTGTCAACTTCTAAGGTCTAATTATCTGTTGACGTCTGTTGAATGCTAACATCGACGTTGATATTGTTGGGCTGTATATGACTAGCGACCAGTGTTTTTGGCTCTATACATAAAATTGAGCCAATTGAGACTTCTGTTTAGGTGGCATAGTATTACTGCTGTAGCTGTTATCAGTGTCGTTTCGATATCATCGCTTGCTATCAGTTTCAGTCGGCCTTCTTCTGCTGCCCTCACGCTTCAGGTAGACATGTCACTAAATCGTTACTAGAACAGTACGAATTTTATTTGCGCAATGGTGCGTGATGACCAGCGAGGTTTTTTTCTGCTGCTGATTATTCTGATGATAAATTTTTCGGCGATCAATTTAACGAAAAAGATCCAGGGTGATAGCTTATTACGGTTCGATCTGGTAATAGTAATACTTATACCGAAGTTATAACGAATTATGCCGATACAGCCAGCGTTGCTGTTGCTGGAATTAGTGTCAAAATGAGGATGCCGGCAATGACGACGACGCGACATTGGTGCTGATCATGGGGACGAAAAGCCAATAGGAGGCGACGGCAGCAACGGCATAAACAGCCGTAGTAACAGTAACAGCCGGCGCAAGTAACGAGTTCGGTAAGAAAACACAGGGTGTGTAGTGACGGGTATGGTATAGCGAGGATCCCAGCAACAGCAGAACGAAACGAAACATCAACACCAGCGATAAGAGAAACTAGTTACATGAAGATGCGGAATGAACTGTTACTCTTTGCCAACACTACCGAAAGCAATGGCAGCAGCAAATGCAACAGAGATGCATGCCTATGCCAAGCAGCATCAACGGTTTAGTCGAAAGAGCAAACGCTCTTGGGCATTACGGTCACGATGGCCATGAGGACAAGGCAAACTGGCAACGAAGTCCTTCCTGAGAGAAGCGCGGTGACAGATGCTACCGTTACGAACAGTCTGTAATGTCTGCTTATTATCCTATGCAGTCGGACTCATGCATTGGGCACGTGCAAAGGCACGCGGCTACAGTTATAGTATCATTGGTGTATGTGTATAAGTACCACTCTGGGAGGTTCGGCAGGGGTGGTCGCTTCGGGTGAACGCTGAAGCTGGTTGGCAAATACGCAGTCCTAATAATTCAACTACTGTTGAGTTTGCTTTTTTACTCGTGACGCTAGTTCGCACAGTTAGTGGGGTCGATAGACATAAAGCTAATTCTTTCGGTGCTGTACATTATTGGCAATCGCTAGATAAGACGCAATGCCTGCCGCTTTTACCAGATCTGACTAGCTATTGTTTGAGGGTGGAAGGGTGTTGGCCTCGATGACCCGTTTTACCAGTCACTCAAATCCTCTTTTCTTCTCGAACATATAGAGGCACTTACTGCCAAAGACCGAACTGCACAAGAACTCGTCATAGGCGATCCTTTTATTTTCACTATTTAGTTTAGAAGAGAGACATGAAATCGTTACGGCATAGAAAAGGAAACAGCGTTAAAAGATTGTATACAGATGCGAAATACATTGACGTATATTTTACCGATATCCGGTGCGAACGTTTCCGCCACGCACTTCGATTAGGTTTTACCTCATCCAGTTTCCCTCATGTAGCAACTATTTTAGACGGCTTTCTATTTTCTCGATTATAAGAAATCGCAATACTATCATAACAGTAAATATCATACACATATACGACTCGGTAAGGGACGTAAGGGTTGAGTAAACAAGAGTAACTGCTGTGTAATTCTTACAGCTTAGATTCCTTGAAAGTTCGAACATAAATTGCGATGAAATGAGCCCAGTCGAAGACGCTGGTTACCTTCAGGAGGAGGGATTATAGCGAAAAGTTTTTTGCAATTAACTTTTTACTTCAATTCGTTGAACATATACAACATAGTACTTAGAATTATTGAATTTAAGTTAATTAGGTTAAACCCTATCAGCACTTGGATACTGCTGTTTTTAGTCTATTT
The DNA here is from genome assembly GCF_002532875.2 of Varroa jacobsoni. Taxonomy (NCBI): domain Eukaryota; kingdom Metazoa; phylum Arthropoda; class Arachnida; order Mesostigmata; family Varroidae; genus Varroa; species Varroa jacobsoni. The sequence continues at coordinate 106,271 of NW_019213780.1, forward strand.
TTTCCGTGGATGCGCATTATGCGATGCTAGAAGCGATAATTCTGGGATGTAAACTGCTGGACATATCCTTCGTGAAAACGAAATTTAAGAAATGGCCAAATATCAACTACAAACTGATTAATGATATCAGTGCAAAAATCACATCGGACCTGATTTGGTTAGAAGCCTCCGTACGAACTTTGATTACTTCGTCCTGCTTCTGACGAAGTTGGTCCTGGACTTCACTGAGTTGTAGCTTAAACTCTGCCAGCTTTTCGCTGTCTTCTAGATACTCTTGAGCGTTGGCCGAGGAGGCGCTCGATGAAAACGATCTTCCGATGAATGCTTGAACACCTTTATCTGTCTGCATTGTAGGAATCGAAGAGAGTAAAAAAACAATCGATTAGACAATAAAAGTAAGGCCAATAATGATTACACATTATTTACTGTCGCATAATATTCTGAGGCGGTGGGCTCGACTAGGAGGAAAACCTGACCTATTTATGAAGTCCTGCAATCCGCACAACGAGACCAACGCCGAGAATACCTTTTTAAATTGTTAAAGAAACCTATTAAATGGTTAATAGAATAGTCCTATATCGTTTAATGTTACAAGGAATTCAGTACAACATTTAGACCCGTCCACATTAAAAAAAAATTCTGGAAACGTACCAAAAAAAAAAAGGTAGCCATTGTGTCATTTACAAAATGTTGATGTTCTCAGTGAAAACGTCGTCCAAAACCGGGTCACCTGAACAATCGTCGATTTCCGCCAATTCTATCAAAAAGACCCGCGTCTCGCAAACATGTTCTTTCAGAAATAAATTCCCATATCAGGGTATCTCTTGTTGAGAAAACGACTCAATATCATGGGACTTTTACATTAAGCATCGTTCAAAAGCATCGTCACAGATATGAACAGAAGTGGCAGGACATTCCGATGACATAATACGCTTGTTCAGTTCGATCGCTTGGCCCTAGACCTATCGATTTAAGGTAAGGCTAGCGAAAAAAAAAAGCATTGATATTGACAAGGTTCAGCAATACGCGTGTGGTAAACATGAACCTTCGCTGTTAAATACCGGTTTAGACGAATTCGAATTTAGTAAGTTCATCGATTTCCAGTACTGAAACGTCCAGGAAAAGCGGGTTATCAACAGAAGCTGATTTTGTCGACGACGTCGCGAGCTTGAACGACTACAGCTCATCCCAGCGAAGATACGTAGCGGGATGTGTAATAGGATAATATCGTCACAGCCTTTTGCAACTTTTGTTAACCGCAAACCACCGTCGTCCATATACTACAGCTGACTAGAGTCAAAGGTTTTATCTACGTTGTTGAGACTACTACTATGACTGATGAAACGGCTATCGTAGCAGCTGCTGCTGCTGCTGCTGCTGTCAAAACGAAAAGCCGTGTTGTCATTTCGCGATTTTTTCGTCAGATTAGCTCTGAATGACAGTGGCTCCCCCTATAAGAAGCGAACGGTAGCTCCGGCCGTCAGCCAACTTCATCGTCATGTGAACAAAAGAAGACGACAAAGAACAGGCAAAAAAGCCTGCGAGAGAATTGTATCTTCTGCGTTATAACGGTAGAAGTTTTCTGACAGAACCAGCATAAAGTCACACAGCCAGCCAGAGAAGCCAACCTTACCGCTGACCTATGTCACCACGGTAGGAGCTCGCTGCACTAAGGATTGAAGCACGATGAGACATCAGCCCTTGAAGACGTCAGAAATTTGAGTTAGCCGTCAACGTCTTGGTGAGTGCCGCTGTTGTCATTGCTTGGAGTGAGCGATTTGAATATATGCTTCGGCAGGGAAGATGGCGCGTGCTCTTATAATGTTGCGTAAGTGGACTTTGCGCGATGCGAAATCGATAAATAGGTGGGAGTCAGTCTTGTCAATTGGCATATCGTGGCCAGAAGATCCGAGAGGTACGAAAATCTCTGACCTGATGGCGATAGAACCGCATACTGTGTGTAACAAATGCTAGAAATCGACTAATCTAATTATATGTTTCGAGTTGTTTAGTTAAAAATAATTCTCAGCGCTTCCGGAACTCTCTCATCACGACAACCCCCGACGCATCTATAGACATCTAAACAGTGTACCATTTAGCTCGTAACGTGTCCCCGATATTGAACTGACAACGAGAGATAGCGCGTTGTTCTATAGCACAATATAAACTATTTTCGACTTCAATGCTCATCAAAGGAATTCAAATATGGATCGTTAGAAAATAAACTATATTTGAAATACATCGAAACGTGATTCGGGACTTCGGAAGCATTCACATACAGTCGTTTGGTTATGGTTAATTAGCGGACGTCTGCACAGTTCGAAAAAAACCTACGCTTGCTTACTAGGTACGCCATCGACTAGGTACGCCAGTCTGGTAAATGCCACCCTCTTTTTGGCTAAAATACGCCAACTTCGCTACGTTGCCGCCGCTGAAGTGAGAGAAGGACGATTTTCGCTATGGAATCGTGTAATACTCCGAAGAAAGGAATAACAACCTGAATAGGTGTCTGGCCAATAAGTATATTTTGTAGCCCCATTCGAAAATAACATTGGAGAGACGATGGAAATCCTTTTCTACATTCTTTTTTTATTAAATGTACAGCCAAATAGGCCGAGAAAAACGGTAGACTAAATAAACTGAGTTCGCTCAGAGCGATAGCATTTGTACTTATTGTTCGATCCCACTATGCGTAAGAAAAATACGAGACTTTTACAATAAACTGTTCTGTTTATTTGCTTTGTAACTGTTCTGTTTATTCAGCACGAAACAGAATGTATCAGGACCAGCTCAAACGCATGAAAAGTCAGTGATTGATATTCCATAAAACATGAGGGGCCAATAGCGCGAGTAGAACATTTCAAATCTCCACATCGCGTATTGCCCATGGTAATCACACAGAGGCCCATACATACAGTATCAAGACCCAATCCTGACTGTAAGCATACGAGATAACACAAACCACATGAAAGTAACCCCAAAGTTAATCGAATAGTCAGCCGCTTTTGAATCAAAGGGGCAACTTGAGAATAGCCGTACTGAGAAACATTGCCATTTGCTCAAAGCACTGCTTATGTTATCAACTATTGAGAGACTCTGACAATGACTTGAGCTCTCCGAAACTCAAGATACAATATGGATAAAGGCCTGACGGCGAGCGACAGGCTGGTTTTTCTAAAAAACATAGAAAAACATTACACCTAACGAAACCTGATCTTAGACCTCAGAAATCGACTTGAAACCAGCGCTCACGAGAAGGACCATCCGCTATAAATACACGTGCAGGCTTGCCAGTCTGTAATCCATCTTCGAAACAACAAAATTCCAACCACAATGAACGCATACAAATGGCTGAATCACTTCGTTTTTCTCTACTTCGGTGGGTTCAAATATTGCGCGCAGGCTGGCTGATAATCGTTCATTTCACTCCGTAAACCTAAATGCCGCGAGTGGACACGATTAAGACTGTAATCAACCTAATCTATTTGGGCAATTAGTAGACTGTTGTCGTCGCTGCTGCTGTCATGCTTACCTTTATGACACCGGTCCCGCAATCAGGTGAAGAGCTCACTATAATGACACACAAATAAACAGCAATAAATTATTAATGTATATAAACACATTAATTATAATAACATCGACATAATTTCATGATACCCTGCCGTGCTACATAAAAATTGCTTCTATCGAATGAAAAAATTAGAGCAATTTTAAATCAGTGTGACCATCATCATCCCATCCATCTCGTCTATCGCTGAGTAGACAAATTGGCGATATCTAAATACAAATAATATATTTTCGCTACTCAAGCCGTTGTGGCTGGTACGCACGTCTATATCTTTTCGAAATCTCTTCTAAATAATTGTTCTAAATAGTGCTTAACAGAGTGCTCATGGATGAGACCACTATCAGGGCTTTTCGTTGGGCACGGTCCATTTGTCAAGCATTAATTATGAGGCACTCTTAAAAACAGACAGAACTATATTAATAACGGTAATTTTACAATGTCGATAAAAGCTGCAGAAGTAAAAGGTAGAAGGGGATAGACGATAACGGACAATAATAAACAACCAAAGCGGTATCTTGAAGTGGCAAATGTAGACGTGCGGCGAAAATGTACTGCCATTGTACAACGAGTGGCTTTTTGCAGTTCGATCGAGGTCGAGCTGATGTTGGGTTTGCCAAATTCTGAATATTTAATGCTGGACACTGACCGGACCCCAATCCGTTACGATAGCCCAAAACGCACCAATTAAACGAATCATGCATACTCCATTGTACTACATGGTATTATAGACAGGCGATAGCGCATCTATCTGTTTTAGCCCTGTCCACATCAGGGTACTTCTTCTAGGTTTATGTAGATAATATGACATAACGTTCGCACGAAAACGACGTCTTGCGCCGTTGTTACTGTTAGTGATATGGTCGTCAAAGTGCCTTAGATACTTCGAGACGGGTCGTTTTTGCTAGGGAATGATGCGGCATCTTAGGTTCAATAAGGCAAAATCCAGTGCCTGATGATTTCAAACTATTTTTTTTACAGCAGATGGATTGACAGTGATATATGATATCAAGCAACATGGGGGGATCAGGGATAAAACCTGACTAACTCTGTCTATAATAGTTCTCTTAAGTAGAATGACAAAAGGCTTCTTTTTTCTATTCTAAATATGAAGTCCAGGACGGAAAGCATGAGTAGACATAACTGGCGTTATGTCTCTTTTCGAATGATATGTGTATATATGCAATAGATTGCAATGCAGAATTTTCAAAGAATCTCCCCTCTATTTGTATCGGCGACCACATCTTACTAGTAGAATATTTGGGCTATTATGATTTTGTTTGCAGTATAATCAGCAGACGAGTCAGTTGGAAATTTCGACCCGATACATTTCAAGGATAATTGGTCGCCATATAGATATCATATTAATAGCCATAAATTTATATGTTGCCTCAACAGCATGGCCTTTATGGTTGACTCACGTTAAGCAGAGCCGGGCGCTTCTGCGTGACCACGTAGCCACTCGCTCGGTAGCGCCTAGATGCTGCCGGCGTAATTCGTACTTCTGGTAGTGGTTTTATGTGTATTTTATGTTCTAAAGGACATTTACAAATAGTAGCACGTCCATTCCCTAAGAGCCTGCAGTGTGATTTCGTAATTTTTGTTCATACAAAGATCCACAGTAGACTTAATCTTCACGCAGGTTTACCTATGCAGGCTCATGGCATCACTTAGTCTATCGGAAAAATTTTACGAATATTTACTAAAATTTGTTAAAGCTCTGTTAGGTGTTAGGTAATTAAGGCACAATTCGTCCTGAACTGCCTGCTCCATATGCGCATTATCAGCCACTGTTAATGATATTAAAGATGATAAGCGGAAAGACCTCTCACTAGCAGAAAGAGGGTTAAATAGAAAAAAAATTCACCATCTCATAAATTTGAGGCATTGTTGTACCGTTTCCGAAAGCCTAAACAAGACGCCTATTGTTATTTTCGTGTTTTGATTTTCTAAACGGCGTTAGCCTATCGCATCCGTTAAAAATACTGTGTCCTTTGATAAACGGGAGAAACGGTAGGTGGTTCGACACCTGTTTCAGATCTGCAGGCGAAGCATTGGCCTGTTCGTTTAATGCTCAATGTAGGAAGAATAAAATGCCGTACTTACTGCACTCTTTAATACGGAAGGAACTTTTTGATAGCTATTCAAATTTGACATAGGAACTTTATTTCCAAAGTAGTATACTGTACGCCGTAGTGCACGATCGATACGTTTGGGAAATATATTTTTCTTCCTTCTATAACAGCACATAAGAAGAACTTAGCTAGACTAATTGGGTACAATGCTTTGCTTGCAACAAGCTAAATCGGATTGTCTTTACTCAATACAATCTAAGTAGAATTTATTGAAATTAAATTTGCTTGACAAAAGACGAAGCTCCCAAGCCTTTTACCGCAAAGTTGTCTTTGATTCAAAGGCTAGATGGAAAACAAATACGTCTTCTCTATAATTACATAAACCTTGAACAATTTGTTGGTCATTTCGATAAAGGCATCGTAAAAAAAGGTACGCATGTTCGGACAATGCATATGCAGGACGCCATACGCAAGTATATCATTTACTTTATGGAATAATCACTACATCAGGAAGCCCTTCTATACGGGATTCCGCGCAAATTATGGCGACCAGTATGTCAGTCAGTAGACTGTGTTAGTAACGCGGCTTAGTATGTTCTGGCCGTATGTCTGGATCTAATAATGTTCCTAAGAAGTGTCTTCTTGTGACTCTACATGAAGAGCTCAAGTTCGCTATCTCGACTACATGTTTAATTTAAATAGGCTACTTAAACGATAACATTCTATAGACAATAATCATATGTGTACGCATATTTTGAAAAGAGCTTTTCAGCATCGTTTCATCCTACACACGATACGCTTTGAAGGCGTTTCTGTTCAAGCTCTATCATAAACAAAAACTTATTTTTTAATATCTAACCGTATCGCTATCACAGCTCGTCGCTATAAATACGTGAAAAATGGCCACGGCCGGTCCGGTCACGTTGTCACATGTCCGGTTCAACTTCTAAAACCCAATTAGGCGTAAGCTATAATGGGAACCTCGGACACCATTGCAGACATAACCCTAATATATAATACCGCATCGGACGCTCTTTTTCTGTTCATATATAACAACGGTTCTGCTGTTGGCGCTAGATTATCCTGTTACTGCTATATTCGCTGGGAAATATCTAAAAGGGATTATGATCAAATTGCTACTATCAGCATTAGGATTATTGCCTCTACTATTGACTTCGCTATTTTTATATGACGCTCTATGTCGGCTTGTGTACGCGCATGAATACATTTTGTATAGCTATTGTGCGAGCTATAGTAGCGGCTATTTTATAAAGTAACGAACATTTGCACCGTTGGTGCCGTTTGCCCCGATATGTTTACGATGTATATCGTGCAGTCAACGGCCCCGCAACGTAGCAAAGTTCATGGTGAGTTGAGTTGTCGTCTGTCGCCAGCTACCGAGCCATTGAATAACCAGCGTCTGGTGAAATGTTACGCGTTTAGAGCTATAGGTTGTTGATACTGCTGTTGTTACTTGTAGTACTGAATAAGAAGAAATTACCGAAAATAATGATGAGGCCAAAGAGCCAGATACTTGAGCGCGAATTAACGGTGCCTCCGTTGCCCAGCGGCAATCAAGCCGGGAGAACGAGTCGTCTTTGCACTGTCTCCGGATAACGCTGCTAAAGTTTGTGACTATCTAAATGTATGCTAAAGCAACTTGCGTCAGTGGAGCCGAAACGTATAGGAATAGACGAAAGTTACAAAATTAACCAGCCATATACATTTTTATCCTGTAAGTGGGACAGGTAATATATGCCGACGAACCATTTGTGTCCGGTCCACCTTTTCCTAGTACATGTTATCATGCAGATGTTAATGCGGTGACCAGACGGCCAGTAAAATGTCAACTTGCGGCTCAGAAAAAAATGAAACGAATGATGTATTAGTTTAATTTTACACAAGCTGTGAATAACCCAAGAACACATAATATTTACGTATCGCAGGTTGAGGCTATGGGCTTTTTCCTTAATGTTAAATGCACAGATTTCATAGTGTTTTATGTCCTTTGCGAACAACTATGACGCAGCAACTAGTGACGCTTGTGTTTCCCTAGCAACAGCGACAAGGCTGAGCGAACAGGTTGTGCCGCTTTAGGCCATTTAGGTTGTTGCCTAGTCCTGGATATTTCGTCCCGCGGAAACGGCAGCTCACGAGCTTATAAAATGATGCTGGCCGAATTATCAAGCTGAAGATTGGCAAACTACAGCAAGTAGACAACAGTGGTGACGAACAAGCTGAGAAAAGGTCCTGTTATATTTGTTTCGTCATTGGTATTGTTTCTAAGAGGATGGCAGCACGACAGGCTAAAAATCAGTGAGATTCTTAGACGTAATGGTACTCGTAATATGTTATGTCACGTCTACACATGTTATTATTGTTTTTGAACAGGTAAATAAGTAAGTAACAGCGGTGGAGAGAAACATATTAACTGATCTTGTTTGGCTTTTATGTCTGAAACAGAAACACGAGGAGGATGGGGAAGCTAACAAAGATATAATAAATTGATATTTCTTTGTCTGATGGATAGGGTGCACATTTAGTTTTCAGTAATTTCTTGTTTCTGTGGAGATCTGACATCGTTTATGGCACTGTAACGAGGTCGTTCGCGATTCTAGGTACTATACATTTTCTGTCGTTGCCTGTTTCATCGCCTCGAAAATTTCGGCCTTAATAAAAAAACTGTGTTTCATTCATGTTGTGTTTCGATTAATCATCTAGAGGCATCCGTAATACGATCAAGTCAAATGCTCAAGTGTTTCCTAGGTTTTTGTTTTTTAAAAAAAGTTTTTTAAAAAACATTCACCATGTTGAATTAGAAATACTCCCATGTCTCGCTTTTCCGCCATACCATACTGCATCTAAGTTTTACAATTCACAATTTGTTAAGCTGTGCTCTCTTTTATAGTGCATATATGCATATTTTGGTTATGATTGTTATCACTGGGCCTTGATTCTACACGTGTGCCCAGGGCTAAAAACAGATAGTAACAAGGCACAATGCCGGCTTTGGAACTTTATTATTTTCGAAACCTGACAAATGTCTGCTGCCAAAATTTTACAGGGCACTATAACATTATGTAAGTATGTAACCTTTAATCGATAGATATCTGCTTGTCTAAGATAGATAGCGCAACCTTTAAAACGATCTGTAATATATCTGTTGCACTCGAGTGGACAATTTCACATGATTTTTTAATGTAAAATAGAAGGTTGGCTGATGTGTTCCGTATTTACGTACTGCTACGAAGATCCAAATGTCTAAAGTGTCTGCTGGGTATCGTATAACGGCTAATTTTCTTCTGCTTGATTTAGCAGATTCGCTTTAGCTGGCCAAAGCATATGTGCGCGAGTAAGAACATTACGAGTTTTTTGCTCTGCTAATCTTAGAAGCAGCATGATAAACGTTTGTCTATGACCAGCGTGTAATGAAAGCTAAGTCCTGAATTGACTTATTTAGACGGTAAAGGCGTTCATAAGTGTTCAAACGCCTCGTACCATCCATTCGTTACCCCAAATCCATTTCACTCTTGTAGCATTTTATTCAATGCTTCTTCAATGTTTTTGGTGTTAACATAAATTGTTGACTTTTTCGTTGTTTTCCGATGCTTCTCGCAGCTATATATATATATATATATATATATATATATATATAGCTCCAGAAAACAAGTTATATATATGTAACTTATTTTCTGAAGGATGAAGACATCTGAGTTAGTGTTCTGTTATGCCGCGACTCATTTTCGCACATTTTTCCCCATCCACCTCATTCACCTTGCCCCTATGCGCTCGCCTCCCACCTCCTGTCTCCCCTTTTCTTCCTCCCAAGTGGTTGACGGTGTTCAAGGACGGGAACCTGCATTGGTTTCCCCACGCGGAATCCCTGACTTGCGAATCTGTTCTTTTCCTATACAAAAAAGCTTACTAAATCCAAAAGAGCAGGCAACTCGCGCAGCGACAGCGACGCCGACACGTCATCGGCGTAATCTTCAACCGCCAGCTCTGCCGCAAGCGCGCATAAGCCCGCCACACCTCGCTTGCCGCCGTCATCAACCGGTATCGTTCCTTCATATCAGTTGTTGAATAGCCGGCACGGCTTAAAAATGGCTCGAAAGATTCATGCAGATAGGCCAAGATCGTGAAGGTATCAGTGGTTGAAATATTGATAATAATAACTGTGATGATAGAAGCATCACCGACATCGTACCGCCGAGGCTAAGAAAAAATTGCGTCAGATCGAAATCAGTTTTATTGGTTACTCCGTTCGAGTGTCTGTCGAATCGTCCATAAACGGTCGCAAGCCGAATTGGTCACCGCATTCGATGACAACGGTTAAATCTGCTGGTCCTTACGTCACTTGTCAAACCGACTAGGCGATCTGACACCTTGCCCGACGTCTGCTACCCTTCAGTGTCCAGACTTCTCTCTACCTCCTACGATATGCAGCTTATTTGGCGTACAGACCAGCATTGGTATCTGTCAACAGCGCCTTAGCACCAAGAGACGACAGTAACTAAACTCCTGTTACTATGCGTTTCGAAGCCAGCCATTGTCTGGAATCCTCGCCGGTTGCTTTATTTGCCCTGCGCGGAGCACCGCTTGGACTCACCGTCCACAGCCAACATAGGGCAACGAGAGAAAGAGAGAGACAGGGAAGAGTTACTATTGACAAAGTCAGATCACTTCTGCCCAGTTGTTCCGAGAAACCTCGTGCACCAATGTCACTGATCTGTATTATTTCAACGCATTTCTACATCGCTTTTTTCTATAAAACTTAAATTCAAAATTAAGCACAATATACAGCAAAAGACAGCGAGCTCGGATACCAGACTTTTTTTCTGTACACTTTCGCTATTATACAGGCATTTGCTAGGTAACGGAATGTACCTAGTGGTATATTCTAAGCCCATCTATTTGGCCAACAAACTTCGCTAGACCCTGTTGCGGTAGCCCCATTATCCTTCTAGGTACCATAGCATACAACGCAATCTTTCGCTTAATGATTTTAAGCTTGCGTTGATTACTTAAACTGCTACCCATAAAAAAATGACGACTTTCTTAGTCGACGATTCTTTCCGTTTATTCTGGTTAATTAAGAACACGCCAACCGGCGACGTCGAGCAGCGGGCAATGATGGAGCGCTTCAAACGTAGCCTGTTTCTGTACGATAAATTAGTTATGTTTGACGTGAAATTCCGCGTTTCAAACGATCCAAAAATCGCCACCGCCAACCAGGCAGATCAGTACCGGTGAGAAATTTCCGAGGTCATCTATCTAGTTCATTTATACATATGTGCTTCAATGCACATGTCTTTGTGTGTTTGTGTGCGTATGAAGAAGCGTATTTTCATGTTAAGGCTTTCGCAGTTCATTGTGATATCTGTTTACGCACCGAATAATAAGTTCAGTAAAGTTCGGAGGTTTGCTGGGGGACGAGCAATGTTGCAATACGGTCCGGTACAGCTAATACATAGGTCTAATGAAATATTTCCTTTCTAATCATGTATCAAACTGAGTTCGCCTAGAAAACCCTTACGGTTTGTAATTTTCATGACGGTTGTCTCAGTCATAAAAAGGTCAATGGTAATATTGTGATATTTTAGAGAAAAGAACTAGTTTCTGTAGCATTACTACAATACCATTGAAGGTTTCCTATCGTCAGATTTGATAGTATCTTGCCTTGATTAGTCTGCATTTCGTAATCTCATCGATTTTGCTGAGAATGGTAAAGTAAACGGTTGCGACAGACATCATTTCTTGATCCAAAGATAACCGAAAGTGCTGGATGGGCATTAAGTCTAACGTGTGATTGCAAATATCTCAAATGAGGTCGTTAACGGTTTTTATGGACACTTCGTTTTTGAGCAATGTACAAAAGCGTTTACGTGAACCGACACCGTCTCAAAATATAACCATTAGACACCTGGCGGCAATGCAAGTTGATTCAGGTTTGCAGTTGAATTTGTGTCCATAAATTTTAAGGCCTTTTTAAGAAGCTTCTATATATAGATGTTAAACTTTGTAGGTGATGACGAAACATACTGAAGTGATTATTGTACTATAGGCAACAACACAGATAATAATTATACAGTAACGGCCTCACCAGTTCATTAGATCCAGCCTTTTGAAAGCCAGGCAGCGTTGACAGAAATAGGTACTTGCCCTGTTCGCGCAGGCGACGCAACTCGGCCTGATATTTTTTATGAACTCGGTTTAGTTCGTCATTGAGAAGCTGGTCAAACTCCCGCAGTTCTTCCTCGTGCTGCTTCTTCAGCAACGTAATCTTCTGCTCCAATTTATCTCGAACTTCGCCCAGTTGTTTTTCATGCGCTGTGCGTTGTTCTAAAAAGAGCAATGGAATTGAAGATTTCGGGACATTGTCAAAACAGGGTTCGTCCGTGGCATTGCTATTCGTTAAAGTTAATACAAAATTTGTATCCGTCATTTTCCACCGAGCGATGATCATGTTACTAAATAGTACTCGCCGACCTACCGATTGTATTGATGCTATGAATTCTTGTTAGTTCTTCGCGGAAGCGTTCGACACGCTCTTGAACCTGCCAGTCAAGTTCCGACGCCGATGAGGTGCTGTCCGTGGAATCCTCTCCACTTCCATCATCGTCTTCATCCTCGTCGTCTGAAGAGCCTGCATCCCGTGACATTAGCAGGTCATTTTTCTCTGCAATCGCGTCCTCCAGCTCTTTACGCAACGAAGATAACTGATCCAAACGAGAGAACGAAAATTGCAACGATGCCAAAATCAACGTGATGAAAAATCCTCAAGGACCAGCAAACACGCTATTTTGCTAGCGCATATATTCGGCACCTATTTTTTGGACGCGAAGCGCCTACAAAATATCGTTCGACTTCTGGTTCTGATCTGACCAACAGAATCTCGTATCAGAGAGACATATGCTGGAATACGTGCGTAGATTTGTTTTTAATAATAAATATTTATTCATAGTGCACATGTATGGCTAGCTAAGCCATAAAAGACAATTAATGGTAAATTAATTAATTGTTTTGGTGCAGACTTCAGGGTTCCTCTATGTGGGCCTAATTTCTATTTATATATTATGTAAGAAAAATTATACTATTACTAATGTTATAAAAGCAGAGAGCTTCAAATTATTTCGTACATATTGTATATAGGTTGTTAATATAGCAGTTGTATCCCGCAGAAGCTGCAGGTCACAGACGTGCGGTCTGAACAACCGCTGCAGAAAGCCGTAAAATATAATATAGCATTATTATCGAAAAGAAAGAAGAAAACGAGAAAAATGGCGGAGTAAATAGGGCAAGGCCGTACAAAATCATTTTCAGTAAAGTCCTCCTTCGTCGGCGGCGATAATTACCGTCATTGTGCCTATGCCCACTATACAATGGGGCAATAGCCAAATAAAAAGGTCTTAGCAACCCAAGATAATAATAATTATAATAAGTGCAGCTACTAAGCGCATCATGTATCCCCGCGCCGTTATCCGAATCGCCTTCGTATCCGATCTTGAAAAACTGGCTGCTATGCTAGTTTATAAAAATGAATATAGAATATATTTGTATAGACGAGCTTTCTGCTCGTCTGCGACGACGAGGTCTGCGTTTCTATCCCGCAAAGTATTATGTGAAATAATGCAAATTCAAGATCATATCGAAAAGTGTTCACTCTAGGGTACTAAAATAAGGGAAAGTTCATGGACCTATCAAGAATGTAGTATACCACTTTAGTATTCCGCTCATTGAGTTAATAGAAATTAGTTATAATCGAACAAACCTCCTGACTTCGTAAGTAGTCTTACAGAATAAATCGGCTTCAGTAACCTTAGTTAACTGCCTTAGTTGTATATATAACAAAAAAAAAAATCATCTTCCAGAAGAAAGAAACTAGCCGCAACAAAAAGAAACACCAAACAAATCTTTCCCCTTTGCGTAATAACAGAAATAATTCGCTGTTTGCTATCATAATAATGAATATACTTAGAATAAGTAACATAATTAAAATTTTCTAGCTTACTTTTACTGGGTCACTCCTCTCTCTATTCTCGTTCTAAGTGTGCCATTGTTCTACTGTATATGACTTCCCGCTGGTCTGGTGACATAGCTACAAAATCCGAGTTAGAATTTTTTTGTTTGTCCTAACACTAGCGACCGTTTGTGCTCACCAGGCACAAGTGTGTGTCTCTGTATGTATATCTAACAGAATCCACAAGCTGTATTGATATGATAACCTTTGCTAAGTCTATGATGGTGCTTTTAATTCGCACCATCATAGACTCAGCAAACACACACACACACATACTCAAGTGAAATAATAGTAACGTTGCTTTTATAGGAAAATTTAATATAAACGAACGGTTTACGAAAAGCTCGCAAAATAGGCCAACATTTGTTACAGACCCACTTAACTTTATTACGATAAAATTTGAGATAGGTGAAGCTGATATAAAAGACAAGAGCTGGCTGATTTCAGCATTCAGTTCAGTATGCCAAAGTCATCTGTAGAGTACCTTTTCGTTGAGCTGGTCATATTTATTTTGCCAGTCCTCGTTGAGTTCCCTTAGTTGGCAGTCCTTCTCGGCGAAGGCCGCTTTTACGTACTCCTCAGTCTCCTCCTGCAACTGACTCATGAGACGTTCTTTCTCCTCTGTATACAACAAGCTGCAAAATAAACGTATACATTAGCGTCTTGAATAAATGGTCCACAATTTGTTTTCTGAAAAGGCAACCTGTTGACTTCTAGCTAACAGGTGAATTTCATTATGGTTTTGCTATCGTTGTATTAAATTTCCACAAACCACTATGACTAACTTGCCACTATAGTGAACATCTGGGCCGTGAAGTTTCAGCAATCGTAGGCAAATGGCCTTTCATATATCCGCTCTCAATTAACCCGTAGTGGAAACGTAACCTCGCGTCGAGGGAAACTTACAACCGCTTCTCCATCTCCTGGGCAGCCTCTTTCTTGAAGGCTTTGAGGTCGTTTTGTAATCGCTCAATCATTGCCTCTTTTGTCATGACCGAATTAGCCAATTCGTGGATCCTCTGATTTTTCTCTTTGAGATCGCTTTTACAATCGGCCAAATCTGCGCTAATCTTCTGCAGCTCCTCGAGGAGCTTCGGTGTTTTATTCTCGGACGCTAGAAACGCAGCATAGTATATTGAGATATTTATTAATGGTGATTTATTATTGATTTTAAGGATATTCAGACAGGACGCTGCATCCACCAAGAGTCAGTACAGTCCCTTAAATCAACGCTACATTGATGTAATGTACATTAAAAATGTATTTTCTTAATGATTGTCTATCCTCTTAATGCTTTCAGGTTTCCACTTATGAATCACCATTTATTTATTTATTTACTGTATTTATTGAATAAAGAAATCTGTGTACGTACCAACTAATACACTTAAGCGGGTCAAACCCACATATCAACTTCATGATCAGTGTACTGATACGAGTAAACCTAATATAAGCCTTACATTTATTTCGTAGTAGTATGTTGTTGCGTGAATAAGACGTCAACCATTCGGTGGGAACTATCTCGCAAAAACTTTTTAAGCATGTTATCGTATAGCCCATTTAAGATGGTCTTTACTAATATCATTATCCGTCATCATGGTCTCCCGTTCGACTATTGATGTTAAATGGCGTTCATCAGACATTATTCTTACAGATCTTCTTCCAATAGCTTCGCGATGGGGTCGGTCTATTTAGATCCGTCGATACTAGCTGTGCTTTTTGCTATCTGTAACGCTGAGCTGCTTAATAACAATGAGTAGCACATAAAATCGGCAACCAACATAAGTACCGGGTTTACGTCAAGAAGATAGACGACAGAGATTCAGAGAGCACGCGCGTGCAAGAAAAACATCACGAGAAGACCTATGCAGCGTAAACATCAGCTCGTCGCAGCCCTATTCCTCGCTGCTGCACCGTTGCTCTAGAGGAGAGGGCCACCAAGAATAGATTGACCGATCTGTTTCATCTGATTCGGTGCTCCCCTTCCTGAAAGGGACCACTTCCGCTTCTTCATTCCTTTACTGACCGTGTTCCAGGCCCAACAGTAGCAACAACGGCGACAGTAGCAGCTAGGGTGGCAACGACACATCTGTGAGGGTGCCTGCCTGCCTTCGACACCATCTTCACGTGAACCTAGGTACTCATATATACTACATATACACTCTGGATGAAAGGCGAGACGGCAGACGCCCTTCCTATTAGCTTTTTCATTCATAGAGTACCACTGTGACACCGACAGTGTATTATCGGGCGTAGTTAAACTGGCAGGCAGCGCTTCTATGAGCGCACCGTGCGTGCCTCTCTCTTTTTGCGCGGACACCGCAGCGTCTTGACCATTGATTCTGTCCTTGTTTGTGTGCTTGGTGATGCACGATAGGGCACCCAATTAAGGGTACACTAGCGATGCGGCGTGGAAAATACAACCGAGAATAGACTAAAAATGGCCTGAGCGTACCTAATGGACACTGCGATTAAATAAAGCAATTCAAGGTAAAATTCAGATGGGTCAACCTGACACATGACGCGGCATAGCTTACAACGGAAGCACAGATGTTACAAGCGTTTGTTGTTCGAGTAATAGCTTTTTAGTGCGGTCAACCATCGTCTCAAAACGAATCGCGCAACACTAGAAGCGGTTCGTTGAATCTGATAAATCGTGAATATTTTGCACAGCACCTATCATGTCATTTTCTAAAGTAAAGTCGAGTACCTGCCGCTACCGTTTGTAAAAATATTGATAATGTAAATAATATACACGAGTTGTTTTCGCGGTAGAGCGTACGCGATACGGTACTGTGTCTAATATAAAAATTGTACTCTATTTAATAGTATTAAATTGATATAAGCCCGTTTTTAGTCGGTTGCGTCTTTCATCCAATATTATATATTAACCGCAGCAAAAAAAAAAAAAAAGCCAATTCCTTCACTTACCAAGGAGACTTCTCTGCAGATGCACCTGAGTATGCTCGAGATACTCCATCTTGCATTCGTATTGCTCGAGTTCGTCTTCTAACTCACGGATTCTGCTGTCGCGTGTACTAATATCATGGTCTCGCTCCTAGCAAAAAGTAGAAAAAATACCGAAGACTTCACGTAGATCATCTCTATAAAGTTTTCATCTGATAGCAGAATTCGAGAGATACTGTAGATGTTCGTAAAATATCTATTCGGTCCAGCTGACTAGCATTGCTTTCAACAAGAAGCTCTGCTTCTATAGCAGTATTGATATATAGTATAAATTCTCTACAAGTTTTATATGTTCCTATGAGTTAAATTTGTTGAAAAATTTTCATTTACCCTCTGTACAGAGCGGACCCGGTCCTCGACCTGGCTGCGTTGTTCGAGCAAATCCTGGCGAAGTTTACACAAATGTCGTACCTTCTCTTTGAGCTTCACCACTTCAGTCTGGAGTTTGTTGATCACAATCTCCTGCTCCGTCTTGGTCGCTTCCAGCATGCTGATCTTGTCTAGAATGTTACAGGACAGAATATCACTCGTCAGACTCCCACATCGGTGGCAAATATATGATTAAAGTGAGAATACGTGTATACAATAATAACTATAAGTATTAGCAGAAAAATTGTTTCGCTCGAAATCTTGAAACGTTCAAGATCTCCAGCGTTGCTAGCTGTTCTTTCTTATGTAGACATAGGCGCCGTTCCCACCGCAGTTGACTACGACTATTTTAGCGTAAATAAAATTATGATTGATTCTTTGTCTGTTCGTTGATTGCTTCACATAGCTCGACCGTTTCTGGTTGACGGCTACTCTGCGGTATAGACTTTCCATAACGCTTAAGTAAATGTCATAATACAAGAACGGCAGAGATGCAAGAACGCTGACTAATCGTATTGGCTTCTTGCTAAAATCAGCGTCGTGGGCAGATGCAGATAGCCCCGGCAAAAATGACCTTGACTTCCACTAAGAAGGCGACAAGGCGTTCGATAGCCTTCGATTCGAAAGGCTATAACATTTATCTATTCCCAATGGCCAATACGCAGTGATACGTTTCCACTGTGCCACAAACTATGAACTCTAAATTATCGAACTACAGGCGGGTGCCGAACTCAAGTCCTGTAAAGATGTCAGGGCAAGAAACACGTGGCCTTTTACTGAGCCGGGAAACGGCTTGCTAATTGCCCAAATTATCCGGAACAGCGTATCAGCTGCAACAAGAACTTCGATTTATAAGTAAGACGTGTTGTCCTGTTTACTGTGAAGGCAAGTCTTTCGTCAGACGAATATCAGGGGACAGAATCGTACTCTGTCTATTAGTGATGTACAAAGCAAACTTATAGAGAGGTAATTTCTGCGTAAAAGCTGCGTGTGTTACAGCTAACCATGAAGTTTAATACCGTATGCCAAATCACTCATCAACATTATAACACTGCTCAATCTATTGAAGTAAACTCTCTGTGGAAGCAGCTTGCCGTTACTACGACGATTTTGCTTTACCTACCACAAAACTAAATTATATAGGAGTACAGCAGTAGGTTAAATACCTCGAGCAAAGCGTGTAAGGTTGTTGTCAAGCGTAAGAGCCTTTTCGACCAGAGCCGCAGCTCCGGTGAGATCCTTGCTTGAGTTAAAGTCCTTCACCTTATTCGAATCTTTGTTAATATCATTAAGTGCTGTTCGTCGTGGGTCTATGAGCTCACAGTTAATTTCTTTTTCTTCACGAAGACCTTCCCTGACGTTCGTCTGTATTGCATTTGGCTTTGATTGACCCCCTACTTCTTTAGCTGACAGTGAATAGTCTTTACGCGGTTGAGGCGGCGTGTGATAATCCACCTCATCGGACTCCAGGTACGACTGAGCGCCTTCCTCGGAATCTGAGTCGATGTTAGCTATCGGTGCTTCGGATTTTTTGGCACTGCCACCGAACGAGAATTTATTCTTCAGTTTGTTCTCCTTTTTGCTTTTTCTATCATCCGTCTTCGTTTTCCCATTATCTTTCTCCTGGAGCGGTTTTATGGAACCGTCAGAGCTGTTTTTGCTTTTTCGCGAACTGGTATCAGACCCTTCGCCGGGCGAGTTCTTGCGCCGGAGCCGCGGGGTCGATCCGCTCGCACCCATAGCTAAGCGGAAGCCGAAACAAGACAGCTTGACTCGATCTGATAACACACGAACAATATAAGGATTGAACTAGTTAGCGGTGCCTGTATTGTCAGGCCTCCGAAATCAACCAAAAACGATATATACAAGTGCTCGATGCCCGCTGTTGGGTCGAACACACTGGGAGTTGTTCTGGAACACTAGGAGGTCTCGGCGCTCGTGGACAGTGGATAACGGTTCATCAGCAGTGAGTTGAACGAGTGCGCAATTCACTCGAGAACCGGTCCGTTCGGGCTACCGGACCCCCTGCTCCGACTCTACATGGTGTCACAACTGCGGTATCTGCGGCAAGTTTATCCACACAAAAATCACGATAATAGCTAACACCGAACGTCTTCACAGTTTTCAAGCGAATTTCGCCAACAGATAGAGCGACTCGTGCTATTGTTGCTGTTCCTTCGGGATATCAGAATAAAACATTCGAGTGGGCTATAACTTTCACCACTGCAGCCAAGAACAGCGTAGGGCCTTCGGTAGGCTCTTAACCTATCGCACTTAATCGGCAGGCAACTAGGAAAATTCAAACATCGTGTTGGTGTTAGCACCAGGAAGGCCAGGCCGCAGGTAAAGGCCTAATCGAGGCCCTGCCCGACCCGAGCGCCGCTCAACAGCCTTAAAAGAAAGAGTGTGTCATGCTGGAAGAGGGGACAGAGTCTCAGCCGTGGCGGTCGCAGTTCGTAATGGCATTGGTGCTTGTGACGATCACAACAACGTTAACGACGAAGACGCCAACAACTGTCGCTACAGACTTAAGCAACCAACGCAACTTGGGTGCCTTATCCACAGTGATGACTACTACGCTATAGTAGGTCGGACCGTCGATAGTTTTGATGCTTTGCGTGGTCTAGGGCAGCTTTCGCATGCGTCGAGACAGACAGACGTTGAAACAACAACTGGGAGTCTTTTCGCTCGTGCTTGCCATTGCTCTCAATGTGTATTTTGCAGCGACTCGAAAGACGGTGTTCGAACTGCGTGCAGACTGGGCGGCTATTACTGCTGCTAGCGTTGCGGTTACATCGGCTTTAGTATTGGTCAATGAATGATGGATGCACGTCATGAAGAAGCTGAGCTCATGTTTCGTACTCGGAAGAGTTCGCCTCTCGTAATTCTGCCTTACCACGTTCAAGAAGGAAAGCCGAGACCATAGCCGTTGTGCGCGGTAAAGCGAGGTCCCTGAAATCTGCGTGTCTTTTATCCTTGACGTCCAGTTCCGACGTATATGGGAACTGTGATCGTAACACGAACGTCTGCATATCATAATACCTCGATTTGTTGTCGAGGCAAAGAAATAATGACGGAAAAACAGCTAACTAACATATTATGGTTAATGGCAAACCTACGCTCAGGTAAAACGAACCATCATTCAGGCTTGGGCTATTTTCGTTGATACCACTCAACTCTGGTGTTGACAGTGAGGTAACTTGGTTGCGTGGGGCCTGGCTCACGGTCATGTCCTCTGCGTAGTAGAAGAATCAATTTAATGTTGTTAATGAAAACGTCAGGATATCTTCTAGGAGATACAAAGAAAAATAGAGACGAATAAAGGTAGCTGGTTAGAATGATCTGACCGCCTTCCGTTTTTGCCGCATTAAAACGGTCGAGAACGAACTAAAATGGGAGGATATACATCGGCTCCTGGGTTTTATTAGCCGTCGTCTCTGTTTGAACTGCTTAGCACAACCAACACATCCGTAATAAACAAATAATCTATGAGATATATCTAATCCAGGCGTAATCGCTAATATCTCTAAACCTGTTAGATTCGCATTGTGGTCCAATATGAGTAAGCCTTAAAAATGAGCAGTACACGAGCGGTGCGATGACCGCTAGTAACATTGGGCTATGAACTGTGTTCATGTCAAATGAAAATCGGCAAATAAGGAAAGCGTAGTGATCTGGCTGCTTCATCTAACGGGCTTTCAGTCCACGGTATTTTTACCCTAAATGGCGTATCCATTCTGCAAGCCAGTTGTAGATGGAAATACCAAACGTATAGATTCGTATATAAAGGACGTTTTGTTCAGTCATCAAATCTCCTTTATTGAGATGTAGACAAAGATTCTCTCATCATGGTTATTTCGTTATTTTTATTCGTAACGAAATTCGTCTCCCAATTTTAATTCGGTTGTTTTCTTTTTTTTATGAGACGAACGGGATCATACGTAGCGACGGTAGACGCAAACACACCAAATATAGAGCTAATAAAAAACCAACCAAGTGCCATGGTACTGATAATCGTGAAGTAAATATTATCGGCTGTAGGTTATGATGTGTGTGAACCTGTCAGTTGGTCTAAAGCATTTGCTTTCCTAACTACTTTCGATAGAGGGTGGGTGACACTCTATCCTTCTGGGTTCTTCTGCCGCTTCTGCCTACCACCCCTTCACTCCAAATCTACAGTGTACAATAGAAGAAGCATAAGAAGTGGACAATATCTTTGATAAATTGGCGCTACTACCGACGTTGTGCCTTTGACAGGGTACGCAATGCGGCGCCATCGTAAATGAAAAACGTTACCGCAGAGATGCTGTCCCCGTTGTTGAAGTAGCTTGACATCCCAATTATCCACTCTTCCGTGGCCGCGACTTCGTCATCAGTATCGGCCGTTATCGCTACGGCAACAATGATAGCCGTTGCTCATGGTATCAGGAGCGCTGCCGATAGAAAGCATCAATGCGGCGGCGGCTGCAGCAGCAGCAGCAGCAGCAGTATGAAGCTCATCATTCGACGCGGTGTCGCCCACCAGTCCATTGTTTCAACCTCAAGAGAAAGGAGAAAATCGAACAGACTCAGACTAATTTGGACCTATAAACATTACGACAAACGGAGGATAACACGATGGACATCACACGGTGTCGATGCTGTCAACCGACAACACGTTGCTAAAGAGCGCCTTCAATGTCGTCCTGGATATAAAGGCCTCGAAGCTGAATTTGTGACGATTATCTGCGCGTGAGACAGCCTAAAACGCAACCTACTGCCGGAAGTATTTAGGCTGACGTGACTCGTTACGCCATTTAAAAAGGTTATGCCACTTGAACTCAAGAAATCAGTACGGAGTCGCTGCCTTCACAAAGGTGTCAGCTTTCTTATTGTGCAGAGCTTCTCTGAAACGGTCCGAAACTGAGAAGCTCATAGGTGACGACCATATGATGTTTTTTGATACTGGTCATATGATGAATAAGTTTGTAGCAGATTTGGCTTTGAAGAGCTCTACAATGTTCTGATTTGGGTCTACGCGTGCCATTGCCCAGTTTGAGATAGCGGGACGTGTCTACGTTACTTCCATTATAGCAAAGATCATGTTCAACTAACGGTTGTAGGCTTCAGGCCACATATCACTTAGAACTGGATGTTGCGCGTACCACATTGTTGTAGTTGATCGGAAAATAGCTGAAAGTCGTTTGTGTAACTTTGTGTTGGACTAACCTGGACAACTGAACGTACGCTGGCACCCCAAATAAATTGAATTCTATTGTACTTTCGCCACAAGATAATGGCACGCGTATGGCTTGCATATTACGACGATAAATTGTGACAGCGGCAGAAGTAATGGCCGATCCACCCCATTTGTTTTCGGTTTTCTTTTTACCGTTACTGTTACGGACCTGACACGAATACATTTGGCTATTATTGTCTATGATATTAAGGGCCTTTTCACACATACGATCATATAGGACCCTGTAACAGGTCAGCTTTACGATCAGCGATACTATATATCTGCTTTAAAAACATAGTAGATTGAAACGAGTAACGTTCCCGAAGCTACACTATGTAGAGTCACGTGCCACATTGCCCTTGATTGGGTGTAAAGACACCCAACGTGTACTCGCTTGTACGGATACGCGGCGCCAACATAGGTCGAGAGTCACTTGCAATTTGTCGCTGACATTGTAACATTTAGCGTCAACTGCGTGTTTCATTTAGATTTTCTCTTTTGATGATTAATTGACGGCCTAAAAATGTTTTCGAAGAAGAATGAGCATAACAGCGCCACCAAGGTGGCGACGGCGACAAGCCGGTCGCCCATTGTAGGATTGCAGTTCTATATTTCAGATACATTAGGATGGAGTAAAATTTATAAACGTAAATTTAAACGAAACCTCCCATCAGTGAGTATGGAATTCGACTAGACACACGGTCGACACCTCAGAAGACGATATTAAAGTAGGATGCAATCCGAGAAAAGGCTGAACCAGACCCGAAGGCGCACCAGGACATTGCGCTGATACGCAGCAAAAATTCTATATAATTAACACCTTCGAGCAGGGTAGAATATAGCATGTTGTTATTTATTCAAACGAGCAACTGTGCGGATATGAGTTTCTCGTTGCCTCTCTATTGGATTGATCGATAATAAATGCATGCTTTTCTATGCGAAAAAAACACTGGTGTATTAGGGTAAACGAGAGAAGAAACGCCGACATTTATGTGAATGAATGTTAAAGCAAGCCGAAGATAGAACACTGCCTCAAGTGGTTATCCAAAATGTCACAACTATTGTTGCATATGTATGTATATATTCATGTGACGATAGTTTCTATTGAGGAATTTCTATATGTAAAAGATGGACGAGAAGAAGACGGATGGAAGAACCTGGTCGTGAGCTTTTCAGGGTTAAATTGAAATCAGGGACAGCGTGGCACGATGTGAACTAATTTTCTTTATTAATATCATATACCAGCCTAACTAATAACTAAAACTAATTAAAAACTAACAAAAAACATAACAAACAACTAGCAGTACAACATCCTTGCAAAAATTTTCCCCAAATGCTTTCGAATCATCTTCTATGGAACACCAATTTAACCTGAATAACACCGTAGCGTTTTCTTTCTACACGCAAACCATTATATCAAGCCCATAAGCTAAACATTAGTAACTTCAACAAAATTCGCTGTTTGATGATAGCAAGCTTGTTGAGCTGCCCAGAGCCGCCTGGACATTCGGCCATTGATAGGAACTAAGCCAGTGGGAGGCAAACGAGCTCCTTCGACAATTTTGACAGTTGACTTTAGACGGTGACCCCTTCTCTTTTTCGCGTCTTTCCCATGCCGTAGCTGTAATTTTCTTTCTCTGATAGTTGCTATCGATAGTATTGAAAAAGAGGTCTGATCGGCCGTCGTAAAAGGGCTTTGGTAACAGAGGGGTATTGGAGGCAGTTGGAAGAACGCTCCGCTAACTAGCGCAAGTGACAAGTTTAATTGTCACGGGCGCTTGCGTTGTGGTAAAAGTAGCAAATAAACATTTCTATTGGGGTCGACTTTGCCGCGCCATGGAACGAAGATGGACTGACTAAATGGATCCCAAGAAAAAAAATGGTGCGAACTTCGTCGGGGACCCCCATCGGGGCCATCCTTCCTGTATAGCCTGCTAGAGTCAACTGTTCTATGTAGAAAGACTTACATTTCAAGGGAATGTACATACACACACATATATGTATTCCAAGAGTCGGGACCAATTTGTAACTGTCCATATCTAAATCTCCTGTGAGCTCGTCGCGCCTCACTGGGAGACTATAGTGTCAAGGCACTGCCACGGCGAAATACCAAAACGTCGTGGTTAACAGTTATCGTTACCACATTTCGAGAGGGTTTGACTGATACTTTTACGTACGAGCGCCACCAAAGTTTATCTTATATAGATTGCTTGTGAGGCTCGGACTTTTCCCGCCTAGACCAATTTCTCTCTTTAATTTCACGAAGCAACCTAGTTCCGTCCGATCGTGCTACGAGTTGCTACTACTACCTGAAATAACGTCTGAACTCGCTTTAGCAGAAGCTCGACTATGTGTAGGGTACATCCCATGTATTGTCGAGTACTGTTGAAAACTAGGGGCTTTCAGAGCAATCTCAGTGGCATTTATTAGAAAACGACTTTGCAGTTTCTAGTTGTTTTTGGGTAGCGCTGGATTGCATTCAGATGTCGTGATTATTCTACAAATCTTTTTTCATGCATAGTTGATATATCAGTAGCTTTTTAACTGGAGCCCTTTGGATGCTTTGCTTTAAACGCATATGAACAAAGCAATACATTGTTTCCCTCCCTCATCAACCAGTTAACATAAAAAAATAAACAGAAGCAGATTGATGTCACTGAATTGTTAATTGTTATTAGTAATTTACTTATGACCGCTGCAATCGGCTTACCGAAGCCAATTATAGTGCAAGAAAACATTAGAACCATTTGTTTGTGCGATCCTCGTTTTCGAAGCGTCAGTCGGTGACACTGCAGTCTGTCAAACGGGAATGACGCCCCCCGGCGTCGTTTGCATTTGGCCATTGAACAAGTTCTTCGACTGAATTTATTATCTACGGAGTGAACTGCGCTAATGGATAGCGACCGCGGTTCTGGTTAGGTACAACCAAGAGTCGCTCAAATACCCTTAAGGCCATGCTTAAGCCTGGAAGACGCGCAGACGTGTTTCCTAAAGCCCCACGAACTGCAAAAGGCACGAAATCTTGTGTCAACACGCTCGTCCCATTTACGTTCGGTAGTCAGCTATTGTTACATGTGGCCAACAGCGAGAACGGCTCGCACACTGAAGTTACAGGCTTCCAATTCTAGCGATTACCTCCAGTGCAGGTAGGAGTTTGATGCAGCGCTTTTCCTAGCTGGTATTGCTCGTTCGACCCCACAGATCGATACGAACTAAAATTGATATTTGTTTTGACTCAGCTATTGTCAAAAGCATAACTTGCTATGGTTCAAAAGCTGTGGTCTATTTCGATCTTGCTGCCAATTCAGTGTGTTAGGCCTATGCCCCGCCTAGGAAACCGTCACTCATAAATCGCATACAACACTTGAGCAAGTTGACTGAATTGGATAACTCTAACGTTACCGTACATAGAACGAATCAATCCCCAAGCTACTAGAAGCATATAGAGGGATATCCATAGACATTTTGGCATCAATAGAGGAGCACGAAGATCGAAGCCGCGCGAATGTGGTTTTACAGACAACAAACAGTGCTGCACCCAATATTTCATCTATTTGTTCAAATGTAATTAGATTTCTTATCACGATCGCCATTGCCGGTGCGCTCGATTAATACTTATTTATAATAATATTATATGCAGCATGGCATGTTGCTGGCGAGGGCTGTTACAGACCGTGCGTGACGAACGCTTACCGTGGTTGCCGTGCATCGGCCCCAGTAATAGCAGCAACGCGTTTCATAAAAATATTCTTATAATCTATCAAGACCCGTGCTAACGTCGCACGTGCATACAAAGCTGTATACCTCAAATGCATAGCTTGGTCTCTACATACAGCTCCCTGCACACATCTCTCTGTCCTTGCGTATCTGTCTGTTCGCTAGCGTACGAAGCAGATACGAAATAAACTACCGAAACTGTTACTGCTGCTGCGCGATTTAATCGAAGGGGGTTGGCGAGTGAAGACAATCACTGATGTTGGCGTTCAGCCGTCGTAACATCACTGGCGTCGTCGGCGTAGCCATTAAACATCATGAAACAAAGTCCAAAGACGTACCTGGTGCTCGTTAGAATCGTCACATGCATATGCACAATACTGTTATAGGCGTAGATGGCGAGTGGCTGACAGTTTGGTATAGATTTGGCTCATAGCGGTTACACAGACCGAAATTATTGCTGCTCTAAAAAAAGACTGGGTAAATTCCAATTTGAATGGCTAAATCAGTGGCCTGTTCCGGAAAATACCGTGCGTCGTTGCTAAACGATAGACGCTGGTGTAGCGGATCAAGCCAGAACATCTCCCAATCTGAGTACGTCAGAGCATTGCCTATAATGTGCCCTTAGACGTTGTCCGGCTGCGGTATTTGTATGTCAGTAGTCAATAAAAAAACTACTAATTGTCAACGATTTGTTGAACTACACCTGGAGCTTAGAGACACTAAAACGAACGAGTACCGATCATATATTTAATGTGGGCTGCTAGATACATTGCTGATTGCATGTAAAACTTGTACGTATGCTGGGATTGGTAATGAGCCTTGTTTTACCCGATAGTAATAAAGCGATACCTAAGTAATTTTTAGTTGCCTTCGTATACGTACAATGCGGTCTCTCTGTTTTTACAGAACAGCGTGTTTACAGAACTCTTGAGGATCAGGTTAGGTTAGATAGAGCTTGAACAGCAACGGCTTTGTCCTTGGCGCTGTATCCGGTCGCCAGTTATTATTGTCCCAAGGAGCTTGTCGCTCCATCGTCTAGTTTTATCGAGATGATACCACAAGCAATGCGAATTAATTGTTTCATAATGTAAAATCCTCTTCCAAATGCTCTATAACGTGATGTGTTGATATAAGTCGCTAGGGCGGATACTCACGTACTTCCTACATCGAATGCTGCCCAGCTACTTTGAACGGCCTGTTCGCGGCAGACACGGCCTACGACGTTACAATTGGTCAGTTAATGTTTTGCTATGACACTCGGATGAACGAGGTTTGCCAAACATCAGTTGTTAACCCAGACGATCCCTTGGTTGCGTACCAATCTCGCGATCCGGATACGGATATCGCTGCTGCGAGGATAGGTTATGTGAGTCTGTCTGAAGACATTTGTGGCAATATCCACCCAAATAGTTTTATTCCAGTATAGCTTAACTGGTGTTTTTGAACTGTGAAAAGACACGCGACGATCGGACGACATCGGACACAACAGGATATTTGTGTCGTCATTGCGCGATTGCTGTTGCCAATCAGATTAGGTGAGAATCCTCATTTGTCGACCAGGTCATCGGGTCGAACTATTCGTTACTATTGCATTTTGTGTTTATGGCGGTATTTATGCCCGCGTTTTTCGCTCTGTTTTTAAATATATGTATATATGTGTGTGTGTGTGTCTATGCATGTGAATATCGCGTCCATTGCATTAGCAACAAGACCGACAGCTATTGATCAATTGTTCTTAATAGGGACCAAGCAAGCAATCTAGCTTAAATCGCCTTGCAATACAATCTTCTATATGATGCATCACGCTTCAACTACGTTACATATCACATAGTTACTAGTTCGACTCATATACATTCAGTGGCCGAACACAACTCTATGGGAGTTGGCTATATGGACGAAGATGGAGGACAGAACGATTCTTAGCGCAGCAGCGTTCCGTCGCCCGACAAAATTGTCACTTCTACAGACACGGCTATTGTGACAATTAAGCCATCTATTTATAATAGATAATTATATGGCTGAATATGTCTGATCTCCGCGGAAGCCTTAAATGACCATAACGGCTGATGCCTTCAATAGTTGGCGCACACGGCATAGACTCATCCAGTCGCTAATGGGCAAATGAGTGGAATAAAGACTATAATAAGCTCATGTTTTATGTTTGCTGAGAGAAAATGAATTGGCTGTAAGAGAAACAGTAGAAATCATTCTAATATAACATGCTGCTGTTAAGTGGAAAAAAGTAGGCGAAGAAAGAGCAGCTGATTTTGAACGAGGAAGACCCATATGAAATTCCAAATCAGACTGGGTGGACTGGATCAACTCTAGGTATTACTAACTTGCCGTGGTCATATTTGCTCTGGTCAACCGTGAAATTATATGGAGGACTTAGAAACTGAAGACAAAAAAGATACCGTTTGCTGTGATTTGGGCGAGCCCAGAATTGCTCGCAGCGGGATAGCATTTCATTCGCCAGCCGGAGCCCGGCTTATTACGAATCCACTGCGGCTTTCATTATGTCCTGCCGATTTTAAATTGTATATCTATTATATTTCTGTTATAGTTACGTATTATTTTTGATGCTGTGTAATGTTCTGACCGTGAGTAGGCTTGCCGCCCATACAACAGCATAGGAAGATCGCAGGGCAGACTATAAGCTCGCAGGTAAAAATGATTATTACGGTTCGAGGTTTTTGAAGTATACGCCCAAATATCTGCAAAAATAGTAGTTTGAAGGGTCGTTTTGGCAAACATTTGCGGCTCTGCAAATCTTCCATAGCGAGCCGTAATGCGCTCTTGATTGGGCCATATGTTTTTTGTGTGATCAGTACAGGTTTGAACTGTGACTTCAGCGTCTTGATATGTATTAGTTATATCTAGCAATCAGAACATATTGGCTTGGAGAGAAAGAGAGAAAGATAATATTTACAGCGAGTATTTTTGTTCAGTGAAGGCTCTTGAAACAGTAATCGATAGTGCGTGTGGTATAAAATAGAAAGTACTAAAATCAACTTCGAGATATGGCTTAATTATCTCAACTACATAGCTGGGAAACATTTTATTTTTACTTCAGCCTCTGTAAAACGCTGTGACGGTACAAATTACTTTATAACTAATAGAAACAACGCATTACTTTTCGACCCCACTATACATCCAGCTGTGAAAAGAATAATCATAGTATTTTAAGAATAGTTATTATTTGTTTTTTATAGTTTGATTTCTAACGTGAGCGACTTTGATACCCAATCATGCTGACTAGTTCGTCGAGCCCCAGCCCCATTCATTTTTATATAACTATAATAAATATATGATCGTCATTTTTGCGTTCAGTTATCGAAGCGCTCCGCATGATGTTACTGGAGATTCATCTTGCAGCGCAAACCAACGTCATTTCGCTTTTTTTTTTTATGAACGATACCGTGCCGTAATGTATTGTTCGGTAAATTGAGCTTTTCAACACGGCCAACTTCGACGTCTTCAGTCGCTCGAAAGAACCGCATTAAGGCATACAGTAGAATCACTAGCACGCTAAGCAGTAACACATGTTGACTCATTTTGATTTGCAACGTTGCAGGTCTTTTTTTTATATTTAATGGGTCGATGTAGGACAGACCTAAATGTAGCTACTGATTGTTTGCCCAGTACGCTTTATTTTGTCCACATTGATTATGGCTATATATTTCTCTCTAGATGCCGAAAGAGAAACGGTTCTCGGCCTCTTCCTTAACCTAATACTAATGAGAGAGGGCGATCTGGTCCAATCTAGATCTAGTCCATGAATGTGGAAATAACATTGCTCTTATGCCGACATAGGGACGCAAATTGTTGGGAAATCGAGAGTAGCCAGCCGTTAACAGGCATCGGAAAGGGTAGAGAAAACTTAGTCTTCAACGCGCCGGCGGGAAAATGGCGGTCTTAAACTCGTCTAAATTACCGTCACATCAGGGCAACCCTCATCTTACGCTAAACATAGCTACGGTACGACATATATACGATACACATTAGAAAATGTGTTAGTAGATCTGAACTGTCGTTGAAATGGTTCATACGTCGGTCTCTCGAGGGATCGGCTTATAGCGACAAGAAAATACCCAGTTAATGCATTACTTTAGGGCGATGTAAATGTATATTACAACGACAGGTGCTGAACAAGAATGACCTCTTTTGTTAGGATTTAAAACTATGAAGATTTAATCTTTGAACGAGTCAGTAATAGATCTCGATGATGTAGAACCTACGATTTTAACCCACGGGCGCGTCTTTACGGACATTACAAGCCATAACCAGTTTAGAGAGCTATAGGGCAAACAAGAAACCGAACTCAGGCTATAAGCGCGATGATAAGGCCATTTCGCAGAAAAGGAAAGGCAGACGCGCGCAATGCAGTATACATTTATCTATAGAGGCTGATGTTAGCCAATAAGCCATCAACGTGCACATATCTCCCAATCCATTAGGTTGAGAGTGAGTGAGGCTCGACAAAAGGCAGAAACGGCGAAGTCCTCTACTGGAGGGCCTTATTAGGAGTGTGACATTCTAGGTTACTTAATTTGTCGTATTTTGAAATAATAATAATATCCTTTGCCTCCCTCTTAATTTCGAATGCTCGCGCCCTTTTCAAATACGCGGATGTACGCCCCGTTTACGCGAGTGTCGCCTGTCGAAAATGATTGAGTCAAGCTTGTCTCGGGTGCGTACTGTCAACAGTTGTGCATAACTTTAGTCATACATTCATCTGACATGACTCAGCAATTTACGATAGCAGGAAATACGGCGCTAACATATGCCTATAGGTTCATTACTATGTCTCAGAGATAGCTTAGTAGGTAACGTATTTACCTGTGTATCGTAGGGAAACGATCGAACCCAGGCATAAATAGACTTCCTCCCATGCTGGAGCCAGCTACCTGAT
This sequence comes from Varroa jacobsoni, assembly GCF_002532875.2. Classification (NCBI taxonomy): domain Eukaryota; kingdom Metazoa; phylum Arthropoda; class Arachnida; order Mesostigmata; family Varroidae; genus Varroa; species Varroa jacobsoni. The sequence continues at coordinate 137,111 of NW_019213780.1, forward strand.
GAAATGCTCATATGGATGTTTGATGAAGCGGCGATATGGGACATAAGACCCGAAATATAGAGGTTCATTAGGATACCTCCTCTATTTGTCACGTGGACTTGTTTAACTGGTTGGTAACGAACCTTGATAAGCTACTGTTCATATAACTGAAGCTATTAATGCTTAGTATGACTCAAGCAGAGCTCATTGTATCGTTTTGACTTCGCCAACGGAAGAAGGGGTCGGAAGTGTGTAAAATTCAGCAGAGTGTTTGATTTCATCTTATAAAAGCACGCATATTTCATTTATATGTCCTGAATGTAGAAGATCCTTAGGCGTTTATTCTGTCATAGCAGCTGTCATTTATGCAGTATGGCTGTGCCCAATATGGAAGCGTTTGCTCAAGTGATGTATATAGGACACAGAGCTGGGATTGACCCGCATTTGAAGAACTAACGTTGTCTTGGACTGATAGAAGACGTCCTAATTTGGTCTTGTTCAACCATACTACAATTAACGTGAATACGGCTGCGACTGCATCTTGAAGATTTTGTACAACACAAACGTAGGAAAACTTGACGCCCCATGTAGGCGTACGCTCATCAGTACAAACGATCCTATTCGTTCGTTGTCTGTCTATTAACCCGCAACAGCAATTTCACCTCGGATATAGTACGGACTAAATTTACTAAGTGGCATATACTAAAATGAAGGTCACCCTGATCACACAAACAGGTCATCCGAATGTCCCGAAACTATTCAATTCGAAGCTCTTAATTATGCCCACTATTCTGCTTACGTTATCGTTGATAATAGCCTACGTGAAAGTACCACAAAACTGGTGTTTTATTACTAGATGCTAACTAATGTTGGTATCAACACGTGACCATTGCGAATAATTATAATGAAAAAAAGTAGTCAACACAGACAGTACTTGAGATAGATTAACATGGACCGATAACGTGGAAATAAATCATTATATCATTGTTTCGAAATGTGGAGGCCAAACGGTGGCACGAAAGCAGGCTGACGTTGATGTCCGTCGCGTCAAAAGTATGTGGCACATGTGTATGGTTGTCAACGTTACCGTAATCGCAGTGACGTGTAGCGGATATTAAGAAGCAGACGAATGGCGGACGAGCATGTGCTGCGCGTGGGTAGGCATTGTTGGATTCTATTTTAAAATATGGTGGATTGGCAAAATACGTCGCTGTCAGTCTTCGCGCGATTAGCTAGTCAACGACGACCAAATTACATAAGGGCGGATACCGCACATAAAGGGATTTCAGTATCTGAAACAAATGTAGTAAAAGCCAGTCGATTGTTTGATGCCCGGCAGAACTGAAGTCTAGTAAGCCTTTAATTGACTGACGCATATTTAGAGTAAAATTTTATTTTAAAATAGCCTTTGTACTCGTTGTCGTTCTTATCTTAGACAGAACCGGTTTTAGAAGAACGTTTTTCCAAAATTTGCTTTAAGTGTTTAGTGCTTACAAAGTGAGACTTTCCATTTGCTCGAGCTTCAACACCATATCCGTGTCTGGTCAACTGGGTCAACTTACCGAGATACACTCCGACGACAAAGTCTTGCAGCACCTTGGCGCTATCATAGTCGTAAGCGTACGACTCCATCGTTGTCCTTTTTTCCTTGATTTTGTAGGCTTCTTACTTCCTAGCTAGTCGAAGGTCACAACCCAACTCTGGGCCGAAACTTGTAACGTAACTCTAAGGAAAATCAATTACAGATCTTCCAATCTCAAATGGCTCCAATTAACGAAAATGACGATCTTGCGACACTCTCACTAACTTAGGGGAACTTATTAATGTGGCAGTAAGTTGCACAAGTTAGCAATTGCTGAAGATCTCAGTTGTGGCTTTTTTTCTGCGGTTTATTCCAAACAGACTTGATTTTTCCTTCCTTTGACGTCGTTCCTGAATAGGGCTTTTCTTCAATGATAGCCGGCACGACGTTTGCCCGCTGCTTTTTATGAGCTCGGACGTTGTGCAATCTAAGAAGAAAACTTGAGCATAAAGGCTGGCCTGCAGTCCCGTTCAACTCAGTCAACTTCCTTTGTTATTCTTCAACGATGTCGCGTTTTGTCAGTCTCTATTAAATGCGCTGTGTACAGCCAGACGGTGTGTGTGATATCGTCGTCGCACTATCACTCAAAATTTAAACAATACAGCTAGATGGGGCAATAACAGCAGTATATGGAGCAATTAGTGTGATTTCGTATATATCTCGTAGCTGGTTGCTGAAACCCTAGATCTGCTCTTGCTGGAAGTAATCGTCAGCGTCCTGACCGGCGCAGAGCGTTTTAATTCACAGTTGCTAGAGAGTGCACGAAGGCAAGACGAAACCGTCGTAGCTCAGCACCAGTAAACAGCAGTGGTTTTCGAGGCAGTAGTGGCTTTCTCATAGCAGTAACTGCAGTTGCGGGTAGCAAGGTGCGGGCGCCTCAAAGAGGCCCACTGCTTTGACCCAGCGTCCCTGGCAAAGCCCAAGTCTGTTGCGATTGGAGTCGGTTGCTTATGGTTTAGCTCAACAGCGATCAGCTTAGTGCTGAGGGTTACTTCTCTCAACCGTGAACGACTACCAGTCTTCCATTATGGTCAGCGTCATCGTCATCGTCATCGTCATCCTCCGAAAGCAGTAAGAGCAGCAAAGGCAGATTCTAGCAGGCTACTCTCCAGTAGGCCCGTCCTCGGGTTTGACAGAGCCTTGGAGGAATATGCTGTTTTAGCCCTTTCTCCATGCCGGGGCTTCGGATAGCGTCGCAACAGGGTTGCAGTCTACGTGTTGTAGTGACTACAGCTTCCGTGTGTTCGTTCCAATGTTTTTCTGGATCGCATACGGCCTAAATTACTAGTCGATTTAGGTTGTGACTAACAGGAAGCGCAGAATAATCATTTGCTGACGTCAACACACGATTACTTTTTGAACCTGGTGAACGCCAGTTTCACAAGGACCAAAGGGCACAACAGAGGCTATGACAGACACCTGAATCTCTGTTCAGGCATTTGGCGTAATGATGTATCGGCAAATGGTGGTAACAGGAGGAGCATGACGAAAACAGTATCGTTGCAACAGAGTGACGATTTGTCGTACTTTGGTATGGTGAGTATAAAACAAGAAATTGTAGACAAAGTAAACTAAGTCGTCATTTGTTAGAATGAATCACCGTCTGACTATTGGTTAGACGTGCGTCAAAGGCGTAGGCGTTATCACCAGAAATCACAGCGAACCACAAGCTTCAAACACGAGATTGTGGTGGATACAAGATCCATAGGTTTCCAGAATCCTTTGAAGCAAATAATTTTACGAGATGATTAAGCAAATGTCATGCTTGCGCTCCTGCGGAAACGTATAGAAGAACGGCCATCGATAAAGTTATTATCAACACTGCATCACAGGAAGCTTGGCATAAATAATGCAAACACAACAGGCTACCATTACTTACTTAACTCTGTGTTTTGGTTTATAAAACATTCGGAAGACAAAAAACACCTTTTGCGATAGTCCAGCGTTGAAGTGAAGCCCCCATACGGGTATAACAAAAGATTCACCAAGTGAACAAACTATAGTACGCCAACATAACTGGCACACAGAGAGCTCCTTTGACCAGTTCGAACCTACTTCAGCCTGTTGAACAATTTTCCATGTGCACTGACGTATAAATGTCAGACATTGACCTGAAATATTTATTCGTAAAAAAAATTCAGCTAGTAAAATAACAACCAACTGTAGCAAAGGTACAAAGAGCGGACACGTTAGAGAAATTCGCTTAGGACAATGACGGTGAAAGGTCGTTCAAAGAAGACAAGACTTTCATCTTCCTATGCTCCATAGTGCAGCCACACAACTCCTTTACGAAGTTCATAAAAGATCAGCACTAAGTCAAAGCAGATTAGATATTGACAAAATAAAAAGTACCAAAGACACCCTATTCTCTAACATCGCCGTCCCTGATTCGCTAACCGTGGCAAAACACACTCGTCCTACAGTCCTGTTTTCTGCCTACTCGAAAACTACGAGAGGAATTGTTGCTGCGTGTGACATTAGAGTAAATCTATGGGGGTGTAGGCGAAGAATACCTAGAATCAATCATTAACAAATTGCCATGCCCAGTGAGTTACTTCGACATCAACGTCCCATCTGCTTGTCTTTTGGCGGCTGGCGTTGCCACGGCTTAATTTTTAATGATCTTTAATTCCCAGTAAATATTGCCTCTATTTGTAACAGATTTCTCTATGGCAGACGGCATGTTCAAATGTAATGTTTTATCTTCTCGCCTATAAATCCTGTCTACGTGCCTCTCTGTGTATCCGTATTTATACACTTAACCCTATTAAGAGCTGTCAAGTCAGTGGACCAAGTTAGATAAGACGAGAACAGTGACTGCATCTCTGGTGGTAAGCTAGTTCCACAAAGAGAGAACAGTTGTTAAGTTGGCCGGCCACCCCCCGATAAAGCTTCCCCTGTATAAAGAACGAAATAAGGCATCGTCTAGATGTGTTGTCCTGCCAACGCATCGGCGACGATATTCTTAAGCAAAGCTAGTTGTGGAGTAAGACGATGTCGCGGTTTATTGCGCATCTAATGCATAGTTTTTTTTCTTTTTTTTTTTTTTTTTCTATATAAATAGTAATTATATAGCGTTTTCGCAGGGCTATTTTTTTCTGATAAGCACAAATCAAACTGTACAGAGTAACTATTAGAACAACATCGTGTGGATATTAATCATTATAACTGTACCTATCTATCAGAATCCTCTAACAATTAATATAGCTTAATTATATTAATTATATAATAATATATAATAATATATAAATTTTACATACTATTTACAATGGAGCAACAAACAGCTACGACCTATACAATATACGTTTGCAAACTTCACCCATTTCAGCCTGCGGCGATTTTCACTATGAACTGCGTTTCGTGTTATTTAAAATGTAACAGTGCCTAATTCAGTGTTCGTCGAAAAAGCTTCGATTAAGGCTCGTTTATTTTACTCGACGAAAAAAACTAGAAAAAACACCGAACTCACTATAGATAACCATGTAGCACCACATTTATGCCACTATTGTAGCTTTAAATAATGTGTAACAGTACTTACACTGTTTATATAGGCATTATTGTTCCTAATAGCGAATTATGACTTCTCCGTATTACGACAAACGGGATCAGCTCCGTTGGTGGAGGTACGCCACCTAGAGGAACGATCTCTCAAAAACAGTTTCGGATTGATCTTTTTGATTGAATTTCTAAAGTCGCTTTATCTTTTTACGACTCATGCTGGATTTTTTCAAGATCATTTCGAGAAGCCCTCTGTGCTTTAAGTGCTGCCATAATGCTATTTATCGTCTCTTTCGCTTTAATCTACCGACGCACCAAATAAAAGATCACCAAAATAGGACCTTTTTGACGTGTTACTCATCAGACAGATACAAGCAACTACCTAATCGTATATGATTGCCCATAGGCCCGTCTTCATCAGCACGCTGACTCTGCAAAGCACCCACTTTTTCGAGCTACGATAGCTGTGAAGACAGTGGCACCCGGTTGGTTGGACAAGTTAACTGGCAGACGGGAGGAGACCCCTAGGGCCTTTTGAATAGCACCTTTTTGACTGAGCGGAGTCCCGAACTGCGATACTTCGATGCCCGCGTCAGTCGAGTGCTGATTTACCCTCAACAACATCTTTCCCTGACGGGGGTTTCGGTCACTGACTGATCGTCATCAGCCCTTTATCTAGTTCTATCTGATTTACTGGAGAACCAGTCTGGTAGACGTCCCGTTTTGCGTTTGGTCATCGAGCTTTGATTATGACTTGAGCTTCAGAGTGTACCATCCGGCATCGCTGGCGGTAGTGTAAAAAGCTGAAACAAGGAGTACAAAGACAGCGGATGGACGAAAGCCTCTCTGGTCCGTATTAGCTACGCCAGCCATAGCAATGCCGGTTGTAATGCGTTCTGCCAGCGACCACTAAATTGATCTTATTATGTTTCCTCGAATGGGTTTCATTGAAAATAGGGTCGGGTCAGAGATTTAGTATCTACGCACATCCTCCAAGGTCTCATAATGATTATGCTAGTAGTGCTCTTCAGACGGCAATAGCACAATGCCATTACGTATCTTACGGTAAGCGACGGATTAAATTCTTATGGGGCAATTAAAGGAGCTCTTTGAAGTAGGATTTCGGCTTCCTGCATAGCGCTAGCAAGATCTGTCACCAGAAAGACAGCTGGCAATCTGTTACGGTAAAGTGTCACAAAAGCTAGTTCGAGTTTTAGAACCAAGTTACTAAAGCTTACATGGAAGTTAGTAACGTATTGCAGCATTTAATTGTTTATGCATAATGGGCATCATTTTGAGGTTCTTAAATTTGAGCGTGGAAGTAATGACTAGCCGTTTTCGCCTTCTGCATATGAAAACCAGTGATATAATCGGCATAATTGCCAAATTTACATGATTCGAACTATGTAATTGTTTATGCCTATAAGATATCGTTATACAAAAAAAATTGTTACGCTGAATTCAACAGGTATACTGAAAGAATCTTGTGAATATTCATGTCGCGTTATTTTGTTTCATCAGGCTTATTTAGCGGCCGTAACCAATTAGCCCCTTGTGGGGGCTCGTGCAATTTTTTGCACACTATTAGATAAGAATCACTTACCTTACATTAGAACAAACAACATATACGGTTAGCGTCTTCGGGTGTCCGTAAACACTTTATTTTTCTGAACTTCAACAGTCACTCGTTTTAAAGGGACTTAAAATCGTCTGCTTGTTTGAAAGCGCTAGGTGCAAAACGTACTTTGCCAGTCCGAACCCTCGTTCGAACCTTAGTTAGCTAAGTTAGTTAAGGGACCTAAAACGGTTTCAACCAGCCGGCACATCTAGGCTCTCTTTGAAAATAACGAGTTTATTAGAGTTTGGGACCTTCGAGCTTCTTTTCGAGCGACTTCGTCACTGCATGATCAAAACCAATTAGCTATGAAAACGATGTAGAATAGCGAACGGGCACTCACCAAGTTCCTCCTGTCACTTACTTAAGAACCGTATGCAATGATCAATGCCGCTGACGGCAATAATTTTGCAAGTGTTTTCTGCCAAGAAAATGTTTACACTTGAAAGCTAAGCGCACTCTAGCGGAATTCTTGAGTTCTTCGCCGTGGTCTATCCGATACAAACATACAAACGTTCCGTAGGCTATGGAACGGCCAATTGAAAACATAAAATGGCATTTTTTTTTATATACCGCGGACTAAATGAACAGTTAGTTCTAGCCATCACGTCTGTACTGTACAATGGACAAAGTCCCACGTAAGAAGCAATAACCGCCACAGGTCGTTGGTGATTCCCAGACTCGAGTGTAATGTAGCAACCGAATCTAACAGTTAAAAGTATACTGAACGTACGCATATCAACACAATAGGAAAAATGAGGTAGGGTACGATGTAAGCCATTTGTTGGGTAAGGTAAAAACCCGAGGGAGCGGCAAACAATGAGTCGTCTTATATATTTGCCGTCCAACCGCAGTTTCTACCATGACCATGTTTTTACGTCAGATTCATTTGCGAACTCGCTTGCGAGTCGAAAAACTGGGTAGAACTTGGTGTTAATATGCACGCACATAATTTCCTTCTACGTCTAATATGCAGGCCATCAGACATTAGTTCACAAGGGCATTGTTGGATTTACCTGGAATTTTCTGCAACCGACCTAGGTCGTACTGGCTTTTTATTATAGTGTAATAATAGATGTTTGTGTATTATGCATCACGCATAATTGACGCGTACAAAATACGTTCGCCCTATGGAAAAATACACACTATGATGTGGTGTGGTAAACGAAGTTTCAGGTTCTCATTTCTTCATAATAATGTATTTCTACAGGGTAAGTGAGTGAGTACAGAACAAGCCGATACGGGGTACACCGTATTAAATTCTGCATTCGTAATTGTATTAACTAAGACGTGAAGTCGTTCGAAAAATTCAGGAGGTATCCAGGGATTTTTTTATTGATTACGGTTCGTGTGCTCAAGGTGCTCAGGACAGATCTGAGCGGTCTATTGGAAAAGTGCCTTTATAGGTGATTGTCTACTGGAGTTTGTTTGCAGAGATGTTGGAAAAGCGACGTCTATACCCAGAGTGGAGCCTGATCGAGCTTGGTAGCACATCGACTATCAGATCCGGCCACAAACAGCCAATTTCATGAAAACATCTGTTGTCTCATCAACGTCTACGCTTCGGACACTAGATTTCTTCCTATTTTTAACTACACTATTTGCAAGGGCCCAACGTGCTCGAGTTTTCGATGAGGCTATAAACCCCAGATATCTCGTTTGTAGAGTAATAAATTGTACTATAAGATATACATATAGGGATGAGCGTGCGCTTTTTCTGTCCGAAGTTTGCCGCTTTTCCCGCACGCTGACCTTTGTTTAACAATCCAGCCTGTTCACCAGGGAGCTGAATAAGCAAGTTGCCTATGAATATTCAGATTGTTTAGACGATTAGTCCACGCAAATTGATCACTACGGCTTTTTTAGAGAGACTGGTGTCTATTATTATTGCAAATATTAAATGTACGAACGGGACCATTGTTTAATATAATTTTCTAAAACAGCATAAAAATGTCAGTCATCTTAGTATTTAATTGTTGTTATAACATACAAATATAATGCGTCTGTTTCTTAAGTACCGTTTTGCAGGCGAGTCACGAATTTCGTTGCAACAGGATTCTCTGTTTTGTGCAAAAGGAGTTGGTGGTTCATCTTTTTTTCTCAATCTCCCAGTCTCGAGAATCGTTTTGTGGCTAATAGACCAGCTTTAATCTGAATCGGCAGTGATCTGAAGAAGCCAAATCTAGTGAAAAAAACAAGTCCTACTTTAAATGAAAGCTGGTTCCTTGCGTTTCCGAAAGTCGCATGAAAACGTACATGCTTTTCAGGCAGAAAAATCACTTTGGAACTACCTAAACCTCTTAGTCGGTAATTTTTAATAACAATTTGATGCTGAAAGCATTTTTTTTTTCAACATTTGTATATTCAGTTCATGGGAAACGCATTTCTGTACCCTCTGTATGTGTCCTACAATACGAACCTGCTTGCTGGCTGTTTGACAGTTAGTCAACAAGCCTCTGCTTAACTTTATCGAAGCAATGCCTGCGATCTTTCGTGCTAAAACGTGTCGAACGTTCAGAGCGTGAGCGATTTTCAAAAGCTGCTTTTACGAAATCGTGTAAACTACGTTTACTGGACTATCTTGCAGAGTTGAATGAATGCATTCTGCAAGGAGTTTTTGCAACTATTTGAAGGGGGCGTAGCACACAATAGACAATGAGTGATGCTTCTGAAACTACAGTTGGATATTTATTTTGTTGCCACAAGGTCTTAGCAATGAATAATGCAAATTTTACACCGATATAAAGTTTTTAATAACACCTATCTCAAAGCATAAATATTTTTCAGGACTGAAAGCATATTTGCGCAATCAATCCACAGGCCAAAAAAATACTGAACGACCACAACGAAAACAACTCTACTGAAATTAGCCGACAAATTTGAAGATATATCACGGCGCTAACCTTGTATACATTCGGGTCCGCCTGCCCATACAATAGACCCGATACAATATCGTGTGCAGAGAATAACGTCATATGTGTATCTTACGCGTATTCCTCTAACACATTCACTCCAGTGGTTCTACCCGTCTCGTCGTCTAAATAAGATCTCGTCTATCGTTTGATATCCCTCTGAAGACCGCTTCTTGCGCAGCGCTGGGGTCGTGCTACGACCAAAGGAAGAACAGTATTTTACCTCGTTACTTTCAACGGCATTGACAAAGATCTATATTTTGAGTTTTATAGAAAATATCTTCTGTCTCTTAGAGAAACATAATGGATAAACTGAATTTGTAAGGTAAAGATTAATCTCAGATATAAATAACAGTTGTACAGTTGTTTATGTCTCTCTGTATATTGTTACACTGGGCCATTGACAGGTTGAGGATTTGCTGCTCAGTTTACTGTGCCATATCGGCTCAGATAGAAATTTTCGTGTACAGCGAAGACTCACAACGCTTGCTGGTTCTGAAAAAGCTTACTGCCCTTGAAAACAAAAAACTATGCAATTTGGTCGTCATCGTCTAATCTATGCAATCACACTGTAATAGGTTAAAAACCTGAGAGCGAGTGAGAAAATTCAATTATTAGTCCCATAGTCCAGGAAAGCAGAGTTGTTATAGGCTTAACAAGATCATCTTTTCAAGGCTGAGATTAGTGAAGGGGCCGGTCTCCTCTCAGGTACGGTGGTAGGATCAATTCGTGCATTTCAAGGCTAGGATAGCGCATATCCAGTACACTAGTACTTTCCCTACGTGCCGCTATTCAAAGAGGCCCATCAAACACAGAGCGACGAAATTGTATCATTTAATGCACATATATAACTCATTTAAATTAGCGACTTGTTGCTAGTTTCCTCTTCTAAAGGAAAAAATGACCATTTTATCTGCGTACGGTGACTAGCTTAGCAACCCAGAAATTAATATGAATGGTAAAAGATAATTTCCGAATAAAAAGAACGACTGCTTGGTATATAGACGGTTTTTTTTGTGCGCCTCTTACTTACTTAAAGGGTTAAGGCACATTTAAATTTTAAGTATGATTGACTATAAAAACGTTTGAAAGCGTGATAATTTATTTGTCTCACAAGAACAAAGTTCACTTTTCTACAGGTTATGCGACCCCACCCTTGATACCACGCTTTGCCCTCCTATACATCCGTTTTCATTTGCATATTGGCCTTGTTTGAAATTAGCTCGACGCATTACCCGATCATAAGGAGCTAACTCATTATAATTGGGTAATTTAAAAATGGGTCAACAACAGCCTTCATTCGACGAAACCGTGTAAAATGGAAAACACGTTGATTCGCTTGGTACGACACAGAAGAGTAACCCATAACGATTTGTCTTAAATAGATATTTAGCCTATGCACGATCAATCTTTCACAGAGAAACGAACTCTGGTTCAATAACAATAAGAATATCGGCCATGTATAAGTGAGCGACGTATTGATATATCCAATACTATCTAATGTTTTTTAGAATAACAGTACTTGCTTTTGCATCGTACATTGTAATAGAGATGTTTATTGGGCTGATAGATAATGAGCCGAAAAATCAGCTTGGTCAACATTTATAGCAGATTGTGTTTTCCTATGCCTTTAGCTAGAACAAGAAAAAAATATGCAACGAGTGATCGCTACGATGATCTATCATTTTATTCTAATACAGAGGACAGCCATAATAATAATAATAATAATAACGTAAACAATAAGTTACGAATGATAAAATAATAAAAACGTCTGCACGACTTTAAACCGTTCTTCGTCGCGCTCAAGTTCCTTCCACTTGGCAGTTTGCCTTGGGTCCGACACCCATAATACCTCGCTCGTTTCAATAACGTACACCCAACGTCGAATCAGCTGTCGCTTTTTACGCTAGATTCGAGTTACAGTTAAATTTTCATTATTCGCAAGATGTCATTACTTGCTAGCTAACATAGACAGGATTTAAGGAAGTGTAATAATTTGCTTTATTAATATATAGTACCGTGTAAGCCCAACCTGACTAGAAGCGGAGACCTTGGTTTAGGCCCTCGGTGCTACCATCTACTCCATTCTTCGGCCGTACATTTATTGATAATCTTACAATTCTCATGCACCACTTCGAACATTGACTATAAGCAGTTACATAACGAATTACCTTTGATCGAGTAGAGAAAGAAATAGGCAAGCGGCACGCCTGACCTCCAGCTCCGAAAAGAAAATGTGTCTATGTAGACCCCCATGATAAAACCGCAAACACAGGATAGGACAGAGCGATTTTCCTGCCCCGGGCACGAGCGCATTAAACAAACAAAGAGTCGGAGCCTCGATAGGGCCTTACCACAAAATAACGGAAAGAATGGAATAGAAAAGAAGCGGGAACAAACAAACAAACAAACACCCAGTCACAGTAAAAGATGTCACCTACGAAAGAAGTGAGGGTAATGACACGTCTCGCTTTGTTTCCTAAGCTTTTGCCTTTACAATTTTACCCTTGCCGTGCTTTCGTAGCAATACGCGTGCTGCTGTCGCTGGCTGAGATGTCGTTAATTTTGCGGGGCAAGATTTCAATGTCTATCGCTGATGACAAAACACCTGTCGCCCGCGTTTTAACACTTCGCACATGCACTGAGCAGTCTCGGCCGATTTTGTAGTTGTTCTTATCCTTTTATTACTTTTCGGTGTATCGAGGCGTTTCGTCATGGCAGCTGACCAAATTGTTATCAGTGCGCAACAATCGTCAGCCGCCTCTGTTGGCTGAAGAAAATTTCTAACGAAATTGATTTCATACGACCACAACGAGAGCGCACCAATAACCGTATGATTCGCGACGACGTACATTTGATGGTAATCGGTTGCAACCAACTCGGTTGATCTCGTCTCTAAATAAGCTACATTGTTCTTATTATTGTTATTTTTCAGTAATTTTTGTGTTCCAGACTTCGTTGATTTGTTAATTTCGTCACCATCGGATCGGCTAAGAGGTGATGATCGTCACTGGTCGCAGCAGCCGCTCCCAAGCTCTTCCTGTTCTTCGATCGAGGGAAGCAAACACGACGTGGCTGTTGTAAGCTTGCGATTCAGCGGAGTTCAGTGTGGTAAAGAAGATCTCACAAAGGTGCAGCGGCGCTAGTTGTTTTCAGAAATCTTGCCTCGTGCCATCCAGGTCCACATTTCTTCAGGGGAGAGGAGGAAAAACGAAAGGCTATGAGCAGCAGGCGAAAGCATACAGGCCTATACGTAGCAGGCTGCTTTGGCCCCACGCCAGCAAGCTGACAAGCACAGACATACACACATGCAGGATGCGTACGTTAGACACGTATTAATAGGCGACTGCAGTTGATGCTGTCGTCACAGGATGAGCTGCTAAAACGGCCGAATCATTTTTGAAGAAGGTATCCGAAACAGAAGGGCAAATCTGTTCTTATCGTCATCGTCGTCAAATGAGCAACAGAATGTGAGGAAAAGCATCAATTAGCGGTAGGCGAATTGAATCGACGTTGAGTGATAATCATGGCCTGGCCACGATAGGCCATTACCACGCAGAACTGTAGGCCACGGTGTGCCACAGAGTCAGAACTGCTGTGCAATCCTTGAATAACAGTGGGTAAGCGGACGGGCAGCAAAAGCTCCGGCTAACTAAATATTTGCGAGCAGTGATGTAAGACTGGCCAGGCACGAGGAAGGCTTCAGAAGCAGGTAAGATGACTAAGGTTTAGTTTTAGAGAGTTAGCAGGTCTTGCGTGACAAAACACTCAACACAAAAATTGAGATTTTATACGATTTTAAAGACACACGAACCAACCGAAGACATGTTTGTAGAATCGAAAGGTTTGTTAGCTAAGGCCATTTGCCTGATCTGTTTACATGTACCTGCTTTGGCTTTCTCGAATACATCGACGGAGACTGACAAACGGGCTTCGCGTCCAAAGCTAAACATTCGGGCTCCCTGTTAAGCTAAAACGATGTAATCTTTCCTTACGTATTGATACTTTTTTGTGAAGAAAAAACGTTAACAGCAGTTGCAGTAGGCCGGTTCGTAGTTAAAGTTAGGTATGACTCCATGGCTGGGCCACGCAGGTTAATGAAATTAACTGGGTACAAGTGCTGTGGATTTTAGTGGATGAATGCTCTACAGTGCAAGAAGAGCACATCACCAGTAAAGCCTGTCCTGTATGATGCATTAGCCTTTAATTTTTTTATAATGTCCTTCATTATTTTTTATTGTTTAATTATAATGTCCCTAGTACAAAGTAAAATAAATAACGAATTACACGGAGCAAATATTAATCAATCAACTGCTGTGTGAGTAGAAGACTGAAGTGTAATAATAATAATAATTATTATCTAATAGTATCCGAAACGTCACATAACTACTCAGTTGTTTGACATCCTCTATTTTTATGAAACTGTCAATGTCTATGTAACTTGTGCACTATCTTTTGTTTGCATACTTAAATATGTACTTAGACATGTAGGCCTAATCAGTCCTCCGTCAATGCAAACTTCACTGGTCATTTGCTGTGAAACCACAACTAAGGAAAGACCCACAAACAAAAAACAATTGATAATCTGTCCTAAGGGGTTACCTAAACAAGCCACCATCCGATTACAAGGTTTGTATGAGATTATCATGAGGGAAAACATAGGAAAGCAGAGACCCTTCGACTGATTGAATCTGAGAGATATAACGAGACTTATAACTGTTATGTTATTTTTTTATTCTATAGTGTATGTCACCGGCAATAAAAAAAATAGTCGCATTACGACCAGTTGAAGAGCTTATGGCTGCTTTACACTTCAGGTACGCCAGCTGACTGTGTCATATGAAGTCCTCATCGAGACACGGAATAAACGTAGCAATCACTACGTGCGTTCCATGTCATCTCGTACAAAGCTCCCATGTTGGAAAAGCATCGAGGAAAAATGTTGTTTGCTATAGGTAGATAATTTGTAAAAACACAACAATGGCTATATAATATATAGGTAACCGGATAAGATAGGACAACAGTTTTGCTAGTTGAATAAAGCGAAACATAATGAAATAATACGTAAGAAAACCTTTTCACAAAACATGTGTAGCCGAAAACACTATATTTTTTCCATTTCATATTAAAAAAATAGCTTCTCTATCAAATGTTCAAAATGGCGGAAACTTCGAGCTTCATTAGAACGCTCTGCCCGGAGGACATTTTCGAAAAGTTTCAAACGTTCGAATGTCGGATAATTCTAGCGGAACATAATCGCAGTGATGACGCTGGGGCATTCTGCTGCCCTGAACAGTTTAACTTTACACTTCGATTCAGTCGTCGCCAATATAAATTGTCAAGTAAATATATACCCATTAGGTTGGAACGCTGTCTACTGATGCGTGCTACGGATGGTAGACAACAGCAGATGTACAATAAGTTTATCATGGTCTAGAGAAGACGGGACACTGTAATCTCTAAACAGTATCTACGATTGGCAATTCTTCTTCAATTTAGACTTACCTCTAGCTTTGATCAGCTCCTCTCCTCTGGAAAAATGCCCACCCTGCAATAGCAACAAGTTGAAGAAAAACTCTTAATAATACAGCGTAGATATAGCAATACGCCATTTTGTTCTCTATGGTTATAGCGATTTGTTAGCTTTCAAAGCATGTATCACCAATGAACAACTTACTAGGAACTTCCGCTTTAGCTTCTTCAACATGCTGCAGTGTATATATATATGTATATAGCTCACAAGTAGAACAAAAAGTTCGAAAGTAACTTAAAGTAATGACAACAAAAGCTAGCCGGCACAAACAGAGCTGGACCCTAATTTTAATTGGGTTTCTATGGCATCGAGGTTCCAGATGACCATGCGATTCGAATGAAAACATTCAGATCAATCCACGTCAACTTTGAGGTACAGACGCTTTCATAGTGCTGCTGTTGTCGTTGCCGATGTTTAGGTCATTCGACAAGTGGTACAATTGGTTCGGTTGTCACTTACCTAAATGTGTCAAGGTGCAAACAAGTATAACAAGGAGGAAAATCATGAGGCACGCAGCTATAAGTGGGCTACCTTACCCAACGTAATTACTATAATAGCTTTCAGGATAAGCCGAATTACAAAAAAAAACAGGACTCGTTGTGAAATCGGCTGGACTTGCAGTGCATCGTAAGCATTACACAATACACTATACCGTTAATAGCACACACAATATAACAACAATTCGTGCGTACAGCTGCTTCGGGAATCGTTTGTTTCCGAATCAATTTTAATCATTTTATCGTCGCACACTCCGATCAATTCAATAAATTTTGAGACCTACGGGAAAATATGTGTTTGAAATTTTTTGTCCTAGTACGGACGCTATGTATTTCTCATAGATGGATGGCTCCGAGCCCAGTTTCAAGTGTTCGGGTGATGGCTGGGCTTGACCCTAGATGACTTCGAATGATCCTAACTATAGCAGGCCGATACACTAGCACTGCATCATCGGACTATGAAGTTTTCTTATGTCCTGCCAAGACAAAATAAGTGCCGCAGAGTAAGTAAGTAAGCTGATGTGGTTGAAGCGTGTAGCCGCAACTTTTTTCAGAAGCATCATACTTCAAGCGTATCAAATCGCATCAGCTACTTTGTACTAATCTGTTTTCACAGAAATATTATTCAGTAGGCTGCACCTTGTGATACCTTTAGGTTTTCGCAGGGCCAAAAGCGCCCCGGAGGTATAAAAGTTCGGGTTGCCGCTGTCAGAGTTTTTCAGATCCGTTTATCGATCTGGCGTGAGCTGAACTTTTCAGTACAACTGACTGCGGTTTCTCTGTCTGCAAGCTTGTCTACGTAGGTCAGCTTACGATTTCAGTAGGACGTATGAAAAATCAGTCGTGAACCTCCCCTGATTTAGATGGATACAGTTCTACAGGCGTTAGCCACCTACTCCAGGTTCTATACGGATCTTTCGTCACAAGTAGACAGCGTAACCGCTGCGGATGAAGGCTACTGAGGTATCAGTGATGTATGAATTATAGCAGAGAATAACAGCTTATTTAGAAGGCATCTTCTTAGAATTCGACGTAGCTTGACTGGAGCAAGCGTTGCTAGTTGACGAAGAGTATCATATCTTCCATTAGGTTTATCAATTCGATTACGTCTGATCGAGATGTTGGCATCTGATTGCGAGTGGTGCGTCCAAAAAATCCAACGTACCAAGACGTCGCCTTTTGCACGATATTATAAGTGCTAGAATGAGGAAAATGGCAATTTACGAACAGTCAACTAAAGACAACAGGTTACCTGGGAACAATGTCTTCCGTATAGCCAGCTCCAATTAACTTACGATTTATATTCCGCGTACTATTGGAGCCGGACCCTTTCTCATGCGAAACAAACTATGGAGCTATTATATATTAGGTGTACATGATTTGCACACCTTGCTTATTGCTAGAAGTTTGACTTTTAGTTGCCAGATAGCCACCGCTATCTCGCAATATCTTGCGCTTGTTTTACCTTGTATAAAAGAAATTGGTGGAAATTTAGTGTCGCCATTTGCATCTTTCTCGCCATATGAGAATTACGAGCACGCTCTAATTGTGTACATAGCCGTTAGCGAGTGCGAGTCTACCCTGTCTGCATGATCTTGATCCGATAAGTGAGCTTCGTTTTTAGGGAACAATCCATTTGGCAAGGCTACCCTGAACACGATGAATGATGCTCCACTCCCTTTTCCTGAAAACGTTTTCTAAAATGAACGTTTTCAGCGTTCATGCTTCAGGATCTCAACAAAATGTATTCTTTAGAAGCTGAAGAAGTTCATAGTATTATTTGTTTGTCATACACCGACGATATTTGAAATTGTATTGTTTTAGTGTGTCTTCTCCTAATCGTCTTTCGTGTACTAGTTATGTAGTAATCTGTATATTCACTCATGATACGATGCCTGTTTACTAGCTATAAGAGGCTCCAGTACGATATTTCAAGCACATATTTATTATTGATAGCTGCTGATGTTCAGCTCGAATGCCAGGCATCTGACAGGTGTCGTACAACTCGACTCAGTAGTAACTGCTACTGCAAAATTAAGGAATATCGGGAACTAAGGCGCCGAGGCGGACGAGGTGGCGGGTCTCTTTAGCTCCACCGCGATGATAATCGTGTTCAGGCGGGCGGCGTTTCTAAGGCACGTGCCCCGTGGCTTTCTCCCTCGCTGGCGAGAACGTGGTAAGGACGTTGGCCAGTTGTCAATAACAAAAGCTAAACGAAGGCGCGATATGGTCGATTATAAAGAACCGGTAAAATATGTGAAAGGTACGCAACGTTCCCCTAAGATCATACTCGTAATAATGGATGTAAATCAAGAACTTTTTCTCACCAAAGTGGGGGTGTTATTCTTAGCTCTATTCGACCTGTTGATGCAATTCTGGGCGAAAGGTCAGAGGTCAGGTACTAAAACTGAGCCGCTACACTCTCGTGAGTTAAAACGGAAGCCCGTTAGTTTCCGCCAAGATTTACTAAATTTAAGAGACCCACATGTAATAAGAACACAAGAATTATTGAAATTTTATAGAAAATGATGTTAGAACGAAGAGATAACTATACATGTATTGTTGTATAATTTCGAAAGCTTGATAAAGATTTCTTCTCAGATACCGATTCTCAGAAATAAATTTCACAACCGTACACCTAATATAGTAGTAAATTAATAGTTATATAT
>NW_019213780.1:155495-189633 GCF_002532875.2 Varroa jacobsoni
TAATTGTAAATTTACTATCCCCTACAGTAAGTAAACAGTCTCAACACGATGCATTTTTTTAATTTAAACTTCAGAATTCAAAACAGGATTGTATTAAAAGTAGTATTGCGCCACAGATGTACATTTTGGAGAATATATACAATCTTGTCTGAACATATGTTTATGGGTCTGAATTTGCAAAAAAGTGGTTTTATCGTACAAACTGTCCAAGCCTTCCTTAGCGCAAAATTTCTAATAAAACTATTTTTGGATAAAAACAAGAGTTTCTGCACTTCTGCATTGTATTCTGTTATTACTGTTACTTTAGACTATACTAGCCTACATATAGTGTGAGGATATTAACATAAATATACAAATGTATTTTATTAAAAGTAGTCCTTTATGTAAATGAGTTGGTTAACCTCTGACGGCTTATGTTGATGTTATTATCCCAATATAGAAATTACTTAGCCAAATGAATAATTTTCCAGTCGAGTAATAATCCTACCTTAGGGAAGTTGTTCCTGTCAATGCTAATAGCTTTGAGCTTGACACCACTCGACGGCGACGGCGAAAGCGAAGCAGCAACATTTGCTGAGGTATCGCTAACCTCTTTCGGGTCCTCGTTACGCGTCGAGAACTGTGCAATTAATTTCGATACTGCAGAAGCCAGACAATGTTAAAATTCATTGAATGGTCATTTAACAGATAAGTTCATCAATTTTTCTTAAGGTGAGTAAGTTCATACTGCTATTATTATTACCTGAACAAGGTCCACTTTTGACGAGAGCGCTGGGATTATTCGCCGTCTCGTTGCGTTTTCGTTTGAGGCAGGCCGCCGCCATCGCGTCTTCCGATAACCTGCAAAATAATTAATTTTGTTTTTGCCAGGTTATCAATGTGTTGTTTAGCCTTGGCTGAAGCACTTGCGTCGTCCGTGTACGCACAAAGGGTGAATCGACTACATAGGCTGTGAAACACTTTGTCTAGATTAGCTCGTTTATCCTGAAAGTTTGTATCAAGTCCTTCGACCACCGAAAGCAGTATTCAAACAAAATTTCCCCATGATCTAATGAGCCTACGGTTAGTAACGCAGGCGCCAAGTTCATATACGCTTCTCTGGAGTCATTAGAAGTTTTTGCCCAAGAGAATTCATCCTCAGAAGGAATTACATCGTACCGTTGCAAGTGCAAAGGCTGTTGCGTGTACGAGTATGACTACGTATCACGAGTCATTAAGTATCAATCGTTTATGCAATAGTATCTATGTCCAGATCGATTTACTCTTTTCATTCAGGTTTACTCTCGAACTAGGCGCAAGTTGCTGCACCTTGCGGTGGACGTCTCAAATGAAAATTTTAACAAGCAGCTGTACTTACTCGAAATCAGTCGTTGTTGTTAGAAGTACATGATGTTTTTCGTATGACCCTTGTTGAATGGCGCTGCTGTCGACTGCGGTGCTACAACAGGCGCTGTCGACGTTGTTGGACCTATCTGAAGTTGGCACGGCTGTCACGCAGGACGAAAAAGCTGCCATCTCATTATGCAAATGCTCGAATTCACTTAATTTTTTTTCAAATTCGGTTTCTTTATCTACAATAAGATGCAATACAAATAGTAGACAAACGTCTAGTGAAACATCTAACACCAATTTAAGGATTGACGAGCTTCATGCTAATCGTAGTTAGGCCTTATGTTTATTTATTGGATTTTATGTTACTATTCTTATAAAAGCGGAGTTCAAATTGTACTCAAACGTACAGATCAAGAACGAAGCTTTTCGACAGTCTGAAAAAGTATCTTGACAATTTCACATTTATATATTTATACAGAGTATTTCACATTTAATGAAGTGGCAAAAAATACGCAGGCAGAAATTCTAACTGTATAATGCATTCGTAGGAGGGACTTGCCAATAAAATATTTGTATTCCTGTGAATGCCATGGCATTAGGACGTGTCTAAAATAAATTAAAGTATTAAAGAAATAAGGAGACGCTATAAGGGCGCCCCTATTGCAGGCATGTTAGGGGGTTGTCTTCGCTCACACCTGCATTCATTTATGTACGTTTCTTGTACGAACGGACGTAAAGTCAGGAGGTGATCGGCCTGTCCTGTAAAACCTCGTAAACAGCTCTCCGTATGCTTTTTGCGGCCGAGAAATCCTCAATGATGCCATCTCATTTATTACCGACATCTAATATAACCTTTATGACTATTAGGATATCTTGATTAAACTTGCCTTAGTACTCTGGAGACTTCTTAGTAATTAGGCATATTAGCAAAGCTAGCTTGTTTTAGCATAATCTACATCACCGCTTGGCCTTCGTAGCGCATGGAAGCAATGAAACGATGGCCTATATTTGACTTTTTGATGAGAATAATTTTCGTAATTGGTTTATATATATATGTAATTACTTGACGTCCAAATGTATGTGGCGCTGGTATTAAATTGAAGTATTATTTTGTAGAAGCCACGATTTGGCTAGGAAATTCCCATAATATCTGGGTATCGAGATTCGTGGCTAGCCCGTTAATAGGGAATGCGCTAAACGAGTCTTTCATCCTGTAGTTTGCCTGCTTCGTAATACATACAGCTAATCCTACATGTTTATATCGACAATTTAAGTTCTTTTTAGACAAATATTGGTAATTACTATGGTAGCGTTAAGACGCGCAAGTTAGATCGAAGCTCCAAATATGGAAAGCTGTTGACGTTTGCTCTCAGCCGATTAGCCAATTAAGAGCATTGTTTATGCAAAAGGAAATGCGCTTGCGGCGTTTCAAGTTAACGCTTTGCCGCCTTTAAACGTAATCGTGCAAGTGATTACGTAGATGGCTACTCCGCACGATTCGTTGCGGACTACTGTCTTTTACGACGCTCAGGTGTAAAAGAACAAACCTCTCAGTTCCTGAAAGAGCATGGCGAGATCTCTAGTTACAGGTGGCGTAGCGATAGGTGTTGTGGTCGTCTGCTCGAATAAGCTCGATTGCTGCTGCTGCGGCTGCTGCTGCGGCTGCTGTAACCTGCGGTGTTTCTCCCGTTCTACGGCTAATTGCATTTCCAGCATTTGAACATGAGATGCCAATCGATGCGTATCGTCGGCCTGTTTGTCGGTGACCGGAGCAATAAAGACAAATGATTGTTAAGGTTACTGCTCGGGTTTCTATTTTCACTGTGATATTAATTGTATAGTAGTTACCAATCGCTCCATAGGACAGCATTGTATAGTTCTGAAATCGAAACGAAGCCGTCTAGAAAACTGTTAACAGGTGAACAGGACCAAGTTGACGCGCCATAATCGTTGGTCCTTTTCGAAGGCGTCACAGTTTGACATTTTAGCCTCGGGATAGCTAACGGAATGAATTACCACAAGAAGCATCTATTTCGTGGTGATATGCAAGTAGCGCTCATGACTATCTATTAATAAATCAAACGATTGTCGTTAGACACATTAGAAAAAGTTCCTGCTCAAGTTGTTAGCTCTCATGGCCACACGGACCTTACTTCTAGACTTTGCTGTAGGAGGCAGCTGAAACTACGGCACCTTCGGTAATTCGTAATATTGGAGGGCCTTTAATGTAAAAGGAAGTGTTAAAAAAATCGGCTTCTTTTTGCTTAAATAGGAGGGGGGATGTCGGAGCTGGAGTTTATTGTGAAATGTCATCTCGCTAACTTTAGCGTGTTGATTTGCGTATGAAAGAAAAAAAGACTCGTACTTTTTGCTGTTGACTCGACGCGTCATATAGACACTTTTTGAGTGAATTTTCGTAGTGCTCCTTGATAGCATGCAGTGCTAAATCTTGCACCTCAATCTTGTTGTTTAATGAGTAGATTACCTGCATTCAGAGGTGGGTACGTTAGTTCAAATGGACATATAAAGGCATCCTCTTCTGATTCGTCTTAGATACATCGCAGCGTTTTGAGTTAAGCCCATATACGATTGATATAAGAAGCTGATAAACATAGATAAGATACCCCTCAAGGATACGCACATTTTTGTACAGCTATGCGTAGCAAAAAGCTAGCCCATTACATTATTTTGCCCATTACGTACATGTGTAAATTAGCTAAAATCATGTCATATTACGAATGATATAACCAGAGGAAACAATCCGTTAGCTTTATCATTGAATATAGATCACAATATGTTTTTTTTTACAATAATACTCTTCAAGAAAAGATAGTGCATCATCAACAGCGTACAAATATTACGCTTCGCCTAACGAATACATGAGCTAATGGCTTCGTTTTGAGAACTTACTATCAAATACGTCAAACGGAAGAGAGATGGACTACTAACAACAGGCCCCGTTACTTATGTTCTTCGTTGTGCTATCAGTAAATCAAAATTTCGCTTACGTCTAAAGTAATCGTAACACAGCTTCGGGACCGCGACGTACGTTGCATTGCCTACGTTTGTCCTGACGCATATTTAGGTAATGCAACGCACTGATGAAGCTGGCTGTTTTTCGATTCGTATTTAAGAACCGTTAACCAATTGCCGTTTCTCAATGTAAAACGCCGAAATAGGCCTACACTATCGACTTGTAGGTCAAGTTACGGCCATTAAATATCTATCTTTGACAATCAGTGGATCATATAGGATTATCTACAACCTCCCATTGTGCTACGCATAGAAAAGTCTAGATACTACTACAGAGAAACAATATACTGCCCCCTCACCTTGTTTACATTTAAAATATAAATATATGACTAAAACTATCAGCTACGAAAGCAAACGTCTCGAACGGTCACTCTTAAACGTAAACAACTGCTAAAAAATTGTCACACCTGGCGGGAAACATGCATTTATCTATTGGCTCTATTAAGATAAATTCAGACTCTGCACACTCTAGTGGAACAGTGTGGTATCGTGCCTCGTTTACTTTAGCATGAACGCGTGTTGTTAGTTTGTAGTCCCTCCAGAACCAATATTTCAACACGTCGCTGTCTCGCAACGCATCGATGGTGCACTTGTTTCCCGATTATTTTACGCACACTTAGGCCAAGCAATCGTTAAACGCCACCCAGAAAGGCGTCTTGGATAATCTAATTATAATATTACAGCATGCGTTTACCGTGGAATAGATCGAGCGACATATATGATCGGTTGATTCATAAGCATATACGCCCTAAGGTGTTCGTTCAGAACCTAAACATTGGTAATAAATGATCAGTACTAAAGGCCAGCTAGCTTGACTAAACTAAATGATCTATCTTTACGTTTTTCAATACCTGGAATTTGTCCACATTGTACACAGGATTTGGCTCATGCCCGAGCCAATATCGCAGCACGTAAATATATTATTATTACGTAACTAGTTGCACGCCTAATGACAACAGTTACAAACAATCTATGTTTCTATTATTAATCAGTGCCTGCTTTAGGCCTTTGTGAGATGATAAGTAAAGGAGCTTCTTGTGCCTGGTCACATCAGCCGAATGTATGACGCATTACGCCCAACATACACAGCTATCTAGAACAGAAAGACCAATCATTTTTTTTTAATTTCGTCGCCAGTTTTGCTCCTTTGTTTGTGTCAAAGGGAGATACACTTGCTATTGTACAGTTGTCGTTATATATATCGCCGTGTTTCTTACTTCGTGGGCAAATCTCTGCGGCGTAACGGCAAAGAAATACTTCTACCACCGACACGAGGGAAATAAGCTTTATAGCTATACTGTATTAGCAGCAGGAGAACACCCAGTGCTTCTTTCACCATCGCGACTGCTGTAAACCCACAATGTAAAGCCATTAGACAATAGCACTATACAAAGAGCTTTTCATAAAACAAAATGTCGAGGTCAACTCAACCCGTTCGTCGATTGCGAGCGCTCTTAAACAAAGCAACTGGCTAGCTAGCTGGCTGGCTGGCTGACTGGGTCTCGTGCGGCCACTACGATTAACCTGCATTATGTTGCTTCCAAATGCCGTGGTTAAGTTGGCGTATGGCCTTCTATAGGCCATATAATAAGCCATTTTTTTCGTATTTCGCGCGCTTATTGCGTGCACCTTTTATCCGTCCATCTGTGTAAGCATGAACATCTCTACTGCTGTTGCTGTACGAAGTGAGTAGCCTATCCTGCACCGGGTGCCAGATGATAGAACTAGGTCGTGTTGCCTGTCTAGGTTAACTGCCGCGAATCCCGTCGTGTCTAGTCGTATTCGAATAGATTCGGCAACTGCCACCGCTACCAAAATCAGGGCAACGTGGCCCCAAAAAATAATCACCGCTCAGATCTAATGCTATGTGTCTTTTAGCCGGGGCGAAGGTTAGGATAGATGCGCAGCGTTCGATGCGCGAATGCATAAAACTGGCTGTAGTTATTCCTTTAATATAAGCTTTCTATAATTATAGACCTCTTACAGGGTAAATTACAACCAGCCACTCAAAAAAGCGAGATAGAGACTGACAAGTGTCCCTAAAGTGAGTTCATATGGTAAATGAAATTCGAAAAATGGGAATATTACAACAAGTTATCGCTACCACGATCGTTTAACGTTGTAAAATGATCGCTCGGTCATGTCGTCCACTGATCTAAAAAAACAGGGTTATAACTCAGTGTTACAATTTCCATTCGCTTCTAGTTCCGAACGGCCTTGGATGTACTATAATTACACTCGATCTAACAGAACATATTGCTAATTTCGTAGTTACGCAGTACTATACCCCATGGTGTCTTAGATGTGGTCCTATGTGAAGACTCTAGATCTAGAGTTCTTCTGCCAATTCATTGTTGTGGTGACTAGTCTGACAATGGAATTAATTTGGATCAGTAAAATGAATTTGTGCAGATACGTTCAACTTGGGGAAATGCACGCTGGTCTAGGTTCGAAACCGGGCGTAGACATGGGACGTTTTAAGACAGGACTCGAGCGTCTGAAGCAATGCTTCATAGCACTATCACACTTAACGTAACTTAATTAATTGCCAGAAAACAAATGGAAACAAGGAAGCAAATAAAAGTCCGGATTAAGGCTAAACTTCAGGGGTGCATGATGCAGTTTAATACCCATGTGATAAACTAAATTTTAATTGACACTTTTCTGACTTGAGATCATAAAACGATATACGTACTATATATACAAACCTGTGTCATCTGAGCAATTCGCTTGCTCATTTGAAGGAATGTTTCAGGAAAATAGCCGCCCCCGGGAATGGAGGCCCCACTGAGTGTCACCCCCGGTGAAGTGGCAGACATCGTCACCCTCTAGACAAGCTCCTCTCTAGCAAGGGAAGCACAGTAATACCAATCATTAAAACAATACGATGATTAATTCATCTGTATCAACAAAAGGCGCTTGAGAAGAAAAGTATTGCAAATATGGCACATCACAAAGTTAGCTATACGAACCTAATTTAAACACCATGCTATTATTCCAGTTATTGATTTTTTCCCTTAATGGGTCCAGGTAGTTCATCCTAATACAAAATCATGCAATTTAAATCGCTAGTTGTATATGGTAGATTTGATAATAGAAGGGCCATATCGAGACGCTGAGGCTATCGAAGCCTTGACTGATGTTGATGTACAAGCCCTTTTTTCGGTTCTAGTCATAATGTTAGGAACATGTACAATTCATACGTGGAATACGTATACATTACACGATGACTTTGCGTAATTTCGGCAAACGCCTAAGCACATAACATTCAGTAATGGTACCTGCGAGCCAACACGGTTAACGACCAGCGATCTTACCCTATGGGCACTATTCCAACAGCATGTGCAAAACACTCCTATGAGGCTTAGATTACTCGAGGTGTGTTGTTTCTCTCTATGTCTGGCCATAATTTGGGCCTGTAGTCGGGCAACTAAATTCTTAAGAAAATTACTCTCTCGGTAAAAGATAATTTCAATCGTTATCAAATTTAAGTTGGGGCTGTTGTCAATTTCTATTTCGGACTTTGATGTTCACATCATTGAGGTTATGGAGGTTATACAGGCCTGCATTGTTTCGTTGCTGGAGGTGCTGCTTTCTGTACTACTAATATAATTTTATGTAAATTATATTTCAATTAAGGATCGATTTTTTTTTGCAAAAATCCACTAAAATCAGCTAATCACAGGTGTTTGCCAAAAAAATACAAGAGAATTTGATCCGTAAACCTGTCCTCCGCATGATAAGAATGCATACTTCTTATATTATCTAATATCTCGTGTTTTTCCATTTGTTACAATGTCTATATTGTCAATGGTTACCCATTTACTCATCGACTTGCTACAGATTACCGTTACAGATCATATTAGCACAATGGCAAGTTTCTAAACAACATCGTTAAATGTATCGATCTTTTTTCGGTAATTTGTCCTGTACCGCGAATTCGTAACAAAGTGATTCCTGACTTCAAAGGGTACCACGTTATATTTCGACACAGCACGGAAGTCTGATGCACGCACACGGTCTTTGAGAGCATCAGAATAATCTGGTCATCATCAACTGCCGCATGCTTCGCTGATTTGGCCAGTCAGCTATTGTCTGTACACCCGTAATGCCACTCGTCATTAAGTCTGTATACTCTGTCAAATTTCCTAGTATACACATCTATGTTCCGTTGACTTCTGAACGCTTGCTCGATGGCTCAGACTCAGTGTCACCAGCCTTGTGATGCTACCAGTGCCGAGACGCGCATGATCCTAAGCGAGCGAACCGATTCGTCCTTGTTAACTTATCGCGGCTGTGTCATTTCTACATAGGCCCAGTTCCATAATTGCCTTCGCTTGCGTTTTTTTTTCTGTTTTCGTCCTGTCGATCCCCCATGATATTGCAGGCCCGCTATTCCGGCCCAGACAGCTCCATATTGTCGTTATCCGTATCATATCCTCAGAACTAGCTTTCCCCCGGCTCAGACCGCCAATGCCAGCAGTGATTATGCTACAGCCGCCTTATAATCCGATTCTATCACATTGCAGGACAGGAAAAATAGGCGATAAGAATCATTTACATCATGCTAAAAAGGCATACCCAGCTCTACTTACAGAACTCTATATGAGGCAAATAAAATTAACGAACAGAGGAAATTAGATTGTTGTTCCGATAGAACTAAAGTAGAAAACGAGCCTGGAGAGTAAGACGTCCTATATTCACTGTTTAGCCGGATCTACGAGAAAGGTAACCTAACTTGTCGCGTAGCTCCCTTCTGTGTCAGTTAGTGTTAAATAATGCAAAATTTAAAAAGCACAATGGCGCTGTAATCGCTAATAATACATTTACTTCGTATCGACCACTTACGAACGAAAAAAGAATGGTAAGCCAAAATCCAGTTCGTATCGATAATAAATTATCAGCGTCTCTACAACGGTCGTTCCGATCAACGCGGACGATTAACTGAGATTAGGAAACACTTTTTTGTTACGGTATCTATTTGTGTAAACAGGTAATGAAGTCTTTGGCAGAAGATGTCGAGATAACCTGAGCGGTCGACAGTAATGGAACCGCTCTGTCGAGACGCGAATATTAGGGGTATCTGAGTTGGAGTACCCGTATCGTGTGGGTATATAATTGCAATCCACACTATTGAGGATAGTAATATTTGCACCTTTGAGAAGACCAAATTTTCGAAGTAACGAACTGGCCCCACCCATTATGGTGTTGGCGTTAGACAAAAGTCTCCTCTGTACTTCGATAAAACAGCAAGTAACCGAAAAATTTTCAGTATTTATGATAGCAAGTGGTGTGCTGTCACTGTTTGTGGTCCGTTGTTCTGTTGTATTTTTCTGACAGCTGCAGTTAGAAAAGCGGGTGACGTTCCGCCTGTTCGAAATAGCGTGTTGATTTTAATCTTTTACCGAAAGAATGGCATTACTGTAGAAGGCGCGCGATCACATCCAGCCGTTTCGTGCGTGGCAAATTGATCTTGAACTTAAAATTATCGATAATGATGATTTTGGTAGAAAGTAATCTTCGTATCAGATATATTGGAGTGTACATTTTTCAAGGTGGAGGTTGCTAATGTAAATAAGTACGTTTGTACCAACAGAATATCGATCAAGGTTCAACTCAGAGATGATTTGATGGGCCTCGTGGTAGACCAGCCTTTGGGGACAGATAGGTAACAGGCGACTACGATTAATTAACACCTTCATAAAACAATGGGTCTAGTGCACGGCAAGCACAAGAGCAGGTAAGCTTGTTCAACAAAATCACAATAGTTTTTCAATGTCTCCGATAATCGTGTGCTCTTCGAAACACGCAGATCGATAGTCGTATGTATACAACAAATTTATGCAAGAAATTTATGCAGTATTACAAGTAAATAGGTTTTTTCGACGTTCGCCAAAATAGCCTACAAAGTCCGATCGTGATCAATGGTACTGAGTACTCAAGCCATACGGTCTAACGAAGGATGCCGTGCGTTATGCACCGGACAGTACACCCCTTAAAGTAGATACGCTATGGCTGACTCGCTCACAACCATCGTAATCTAGGCAGCTCTCATTGTATAGACTTTTTTTGGTTAATCGGTGAATGTCTAAATTGAATCTAAACATTTATTTCGATTTAGCATACATTGTCGGCCTATTAAAAGCTAGCTGGTTCCGCATACTAAAAAGAGCCCTTCATTATTCAATTGTTTGTGTAACAGGTGTGTCATGCTGGTTCGGGCGAAGTTCTGGCCATGCATGATTTTTTTTTACATTAACACATTTGGTAAAAACAAAAGCACATTTTCCGTGATGAAGTTTTATAGAAACATTTCCGATACGCCTTGATCAGCATGGTAGACGGCAGTCAACGCGGTGGTACGACAGAAAGCATAGTCTATTACATGGAACACATCAACCTACACCATCTGCGGTAGACTAAACGTACCGTTCGATCTACTCGAGCTAAGTATTTCTGGAGCGTATTCCAAAACGGTTCTACCGCTTTCTTCAATTCAACGTGAACAATAATAGTGAATTCTGAACAGGCCAAATATTAAGTGAAATATCTAAAAAAATACATTTACAGGCACTTCTGCTATTAAACTACGGCATTAGACGGTTTCGAACATCACTTTCATACGCAACATGTTTGCGCATCGCACAACTGCTCGATAGGTTGACAGTAAGTATTATGCACTTATTACGTGCGGCCTTAGTTTAAGTCTGCAAATGAATTAAGGACGTGCCAAGGATCCATTAGAAAAACTTCAATTTTTTTAAAACCTTTCTTTTCAAGCAGCTACCGCAGATCACACAACTTCTGCAGTGTTTGAGAAAGTTGTGCAAATGGGCTTTTTACAATGCCACATACAAAGACTAACTCTAAGATGCTTTCCCTTCGCAATGCCTTCGATAGAGTCGTTAATCCACCTTTCATTATAATTTGGCTTCGTATACCGTCTACTACGGATTCGCGTCCGTTCTGAGATCAGAGAACAATCAGGCGAACATCGGACCGACATCCAAGTGTGGGGCCTTCCTCTAGCGTTTAGTTGCCACGTCTCAGTCACGTTTGCTTTCGGCTATGTATCTAATAGGTAGGTTAGAGGCAGCTTTTAATCGCCTGCCAAATCAGTCAGTCAGTCAGTCAGTCAGCAGTAGCAGCTGTCGCAAGTTAGGAGATTCCACAAACCATCGGTGCTTACTTCCCTTAACGCTCTGTCCGGTTCACCAAATGGAGAGACACTTTTCGTCGTCTGAACTGCGAGCTCAGGCCGAGCCCGAATCGCGGACGAAGACACCTAGCCCGTCAACCATCAACAAGTTGTAGTGTCCCTTAGCGAACTGGCACCTGCCGATATCCGCACAGACAATGTAGCTTCCGGTCCATCACATGTCTTGTTGGAGGCGATAGAAATTACAAGATGACTGCCCTGTCGTTGTTTGGTCGTTCCCTTAATTCTACACCAACAGTAGCGCTAAGATTTGTTGACGACATATTAGTCACACTAATTATAAGGCACGCGCACCTACTCACGTATGCTTATAGATGTACGTTATGAAAATGGAAGAAGGAAGCGGGTTTGTTTAGTAAGTCAAGTGACCGTAATATTCGCATAGTCACTCACGCATCATCCACACCGGCTACTGCATGATGCTCAGCGACCATTTCGCCTTTCTCCATTCGATGACGAGCTGTCGTTTCGCGCACGTTGATCAGAAGGTGGGAGAATTAAACAACATTTTGGCGGGTCCTAGTTCGAGACCAAAGCAGCTGCAGTGGCAATTGTCGCGCTTCTTAATACGGCACAAACTACCACAAGGGCTTGTTGCTGCTGCAGCTATCGGGCTCAAGTGCCCCCCGGTTTCGTTTTACCATTGACCACAGTCGAGATACATCTATGTGTAATGGTCCTCGCTGGCCTAGTTGGCGGCCGCGACAGTCGAGCCAGGTGTATGTGTATTTTGCGCAGGCCGCGCTAAACTGCGAGAGGGCCGCGATACCACCTTCCATTCGAGACCCACCGGAGAAGGCGACAGCAGCAGCAGCGGCACCGAAGATGGAGAATGAAGAATCAGAGCTTCAAACGAGTAGCAGGCCAAACTGGAAGGCGTCCCTGTTGAGGGCGGTAGTCATCGTTTAGTTAAAGCCACCAGACCAGTACCATATACACAGTATCGCACAAGACGTCCGTTGTCCTAGAGTTGATGTGGTTGTACTCGCTGGTGGCTCACTTTAAGACTACAGCGGTACATAATCATAAATGCTGCTGTCATTGCGAATCTCATGTGCGCTTGTTAGAGAATTAAGGTCACAGATAGAGATGGTCCTGAAACGGGCTTGTTTGCCCTGTTTTGCGGTTTCTTCCGGAGTTACAGGAAATATTAGTGGTAAAAGTATGAAGATAACAGGTTTTATTTCGTCTTAGAAGCTAGCTGCTCGAGATAATGCTTAATTATTGAACTGGGCGTACGGCGCAAAACATTTGTTTTAACACAATGATAAGGACCTTTTATTGCTTTAGTTGATTTGGGCAAGGGCAGGCCTTAAGCCCGTTCACGCCATTTATAAAGTTATTGGTGTAATAGAGATTTAAGATAGGCATTTCTGAATGAGGTGGATCATCGAAGCTAATGGATAGGAGGTGATTATTAAAATTTTATATCAAACAATTAAACAACTACAGTAATTGGCTTGATACTAGGTTTAATTGTTCTAAAAACAAAATGTCTCAAACAGTGTCGAAAATTATTCCAAGACCGGTTGAATGTGGGTAACGTCCAACTCGTTGTTGTCTTTCACAACGAAATCGCCCCTGCAAAACCCGCACCGATATAGCTTTTGGTACGATGAACTTAGCTCACATATCGTACATTTTGCTGCTACTGAATACGTTGGCTTATATCTTCATTTGATCTCAATTATGAGTCAATAATTTTAACACGGCTTTCGCCAATGACAGATCGACCGAATAAGTCACTGATTGGCCGAGGAAGTAGGCCTGACTTCGTACGACCCTTCGACATGACTTACAATGAACAAGCAAGCCTAAGGTGAATTTAC
The DNA here is from genome assembly GCF_002532875.2 of Varroa jacobsoni. Lineage (NCBI taxonomy): Eukaryota > Metazoa > Arthropoda > Arachnida > Mesostigmata > Varroidae > Varroa > Varroa jacobsoni. The sequence goes on from NW_019213780.1 coordinate 168,909, forward strand.
AATAGAATGCGATCGCTGAGGGTCATTCCTGACTGTAGGAGTTACGAAGGCAAAAAAAGCGTCAAGTAAGAGACCTTAAGTGTAAAGTACCGTTAATAGCTCAGGAAGCCCCGAGGCCGAGATACCTGAAGGATCGATAAGGGAAGTTCCCATTTGCGAACTTTATGTCCGAATCACGTGTAGTCTTCTCTATGGGATTGTTTTTGTTAGGTCAGATTATTTTTTCGAAAACGTATCTTGACGATGAAGGTACTGATATTGAATCAGCATTGACATTTTGAATTGCTTATCGACTATGAAGAAACACTAACCCAAAATGAATAGTTCAATAAAAATACCGATCGTGTCTGTATTAGACATTTATCGAAGACATTTTAGATATCGCGTCGGTTAAGTAGCAAAAGGACGATGCGAAAGTCTCTATGGCTGGACCCAGTTTAGCTAATAAACGATGGCTAATTATCCGTTGTTACTCAAAATTGAAGAAATTTCACGAAGAAAATATGTCGCTCACAAGCCGACAACATTAATATATTCAAAGCCTTACTTTGTAGTCAGTATTGTACCTCTTATTTACAACATAATTAGTAAAACTATCTCGCTGCTATAGATACTAGTAGTAAAGGTAACTGAGCAGTGAAGAAGTTGATTCGTGATCAGTTCGATATGGTCCAATACCGTCGTTTAGGGATCAATTTGATTACCTAATAAATAACGCCATTATTTAACGAACTCCGGGCGTTGTTCTAATTCAGGGAATTTGGCGGGAAGAAGTACTCTGAAGAAACTGTAGGCTTTAGAGAAATGAATTACCGTCATTTACATGTTCTATTCTATGTCTCTATATAAATATTTAAAAAGCATTTCTGGAACGCTTTAATCCAGAGTGGTATCTCACTAGCGCTCACTGTGCTTCAGCCTTTCCACGAGAGAACTTCGCTTGAGATATGAGCAGATGAATTCGGACAAACATGCGGCGTGGAAGTCTTACATTTCTTTTCTGATATATCCAGATAATGGCGCTACCTAAACAAACCGGTTCTTGACAATATTGTCGAAGATCAAGGCTAACGATTGATCGTTGCGACAACAGCAGACCTCCCTCGAATCAACCTGCGAATTCTATAAAATTAACCAAGCAATTATATGTCCTCAATAAAGTAAAATTTATTTACAAGTTTACTCTGTAAAGGTTGACATTTACAGTGTGTTCAAAATTAGGCTAGGTACAGGTTGGGGTTATAGATAGCATCGGTGAATGAGACCATGTTATATTATGTTGTAACTGGGAATTCGTTATAGGATTTTCAGACTCATTCGATCTGGCTACTTTCTTGCAACAGACGTTTTTATGACTACATAAATCTATAGACCCTGCGGTGGAGCACCCGGTGAGCAGCGAAGCCGTGTATGCGTTGGCAAAGGAAGATAGTTATCATTAGGGATGAGGTCATACGGTATTTGCCATTTCTTTTTCAGTTCATCGAGGGGCTTTTTGTTTTTCGGCGAGTCCAGGTGCTGACAATCTTCGAGGGGCAGTTGCCAAGGCAGCTTCCTGCATTCTTCATTACGAAACCTTTCCGCCTGCTGCTCACGTTCTTTCATTAGGGCTAACTTTGATGGTCGGGTAACTTCTCGCGCGGGGGTAATTGTGATGGAATCGAGCTCATCAACGGAATACTCGTAACGAGAAAGTTTTGAACGGGCTGTTTTGCGGGAGATGTTCAATTCAGTCGGGCCATTTCCGGAATTTGCGTGAACGGTTGGGACTTGCGTGTTCTGGTCACTATAATAATCGAAGGGTCGGCCGTTATGCTTTGCCTGTTCCACCCAAGTGGTGAGGCTGCATAGAGGTGTGCTTGTTCGAACGGGCTCATCAGCCAATTGTGCCCAGTGCGTGAGAACGGGGCTTTCTGTCTCGGCGGTCCGCACACGGCTAAGTGATGAGTCTGGCGTGTTGTCAGGCGATGACAGTGAAGATGGTCCACCGCTCATCGATTCAGAACTCTGCGTGCAATATTAGAGATAAAAAATCGTCAACGAAACGTAAAACGTTAGCATATGTTTAACAGGGAGACGCTCTCATCAATTTAATTTACATGGGGATACGCACTGGATGTATTGTAACATCGTTATCAACTAGAAGTTCCAGATATTTTCATATTTCTATCGATGCAGTAGTACTATAGAGAATAGACATACCGCAGGTGTGTCATTTCTACCTCGTGAGCCTGTTGATCCGCAGCTGCTGCCATGAGACTCCCAGCGGTTGCTAATACCCGAGTCCGCCGTATTCCTAAAACAGATTGTAGAAACTATGTTTGACGAGTCCTATGGAGAAAGCAATTCACCTTGCTTCACCAAATAGCACAATACATATGTTTTTTTCTTTAATATAAACATATATAAAAAGTATAAACTAGCTTTTCGTATTTTCTTAATAGCATTGGTATGACAATATACGTTGCTCGCAAATCATGCAGTAGACGACTGATCAATAAAGCAACCTCAACTTGAGAACTCATTCGCAACACTCTGAAACAATTCATACTGTTGTCTCTCTCATCAACTTACGTTGGGCTCATTTTATCTCCGATGCAGCCCGTCTGTGCTGCTTTTTGCATCGTCAGCTGGGTGAGACTAGGAAAGGCTCGAAATTCATCGGTCGGTGTAGAAGCTCCCGAAAGATGTGTGCCCTCCCTGGCATCACAAGTCAACGAGTCGGGGGCGCCTAAATCGAGTTCAGCGTCAAGCTCACTTTGGCTACACGCCGTTGCTATACGGTCTAGTCGCGACTGGCGGAATCGTTCAATGAGAAAGCCTTCGCGGAACGCCGTCGAGGGGGTAGTGGCTGAAGCAGGTGCAGCTGGGCCTGTTGATTCAGGATCACTGCTGGCTGTGTCGGACAAGCTTGAATTCGACAAAAGATGTCAAGGATTATATGAAATGAGAAACTGTATTTAGTAATTCAAGAAAGCGATATACGAATTATAGATTGCATTGACAACGGAATCAGACAACTATATTTCTGTTATAGGAATCCATTGTTGCAAAATACACTTCTGCTTGCAATCGATTAAGCAAAGTAGTAGCTTTACTTACGAAGACAGATTCAAGAAATTCGGGTGTTCAACAGACTTTAATGAATTAGGCCTATCGTCAAGAGATATCGGATCTTGGCGTTTGGTCAAGCAACATTTACATCGTTGACAGTCCCGACAACGCTGTGAGGGCAAGTTTGCCATCATCATTTTCATCAGTGAAACAACTTCGGTGAGCAGGTGAACAGCAGGTTCAAGATGGCCTTGTGCCGCAAGTTGCTCGGTAGCTTGATTCAGAGGACCCCCAGAAGTAATCGAACGCATCAGTGCATAGCTCTCATCGGAGAAACTCCTAAATATAACAACAGCCCTCCAAACAGGATGTTAGCTACTAAAAGTAGTAATTTTAATCGCTTGATTACACTGGTACAAACTGATTTTAGCACTAGTTTTGCCTATTTACTTGATCTAGCTGATATCACTGCCTTGTTACACTGTCATACAGGTCCGTATTTAGATACGGAATTTCAATTCCAAAATCAGTGGGCGTATAATATATTTTTTTTCATTCATTATCTTTGCGTTCGTTAACAGCTCAATGATACGCACTTGCGCGAAATACCAGGTGAAGAAGGTTGAGACGAGTATCCAGTCAAGTCTTCATCAGTCTGCGTTTCAATGGCTCGGGTTCGCAATGGCTTTCGTCGAATTTTCGCCGAAGAACGACGTGTAACCTGGCTCGGAGGTCGCTGTAGAGAGGCCACTCGGTAACTCGGAAGATCGTTTCCTGAACAGCCATTGAATACAACATAGTGCCAGTTAGAGGTCGCTGTTCGCGCATAATTAATTATGTAGCTCAACAGTCGTGATGTCTTGGTCCCGCTAATGACAGCCGTGAGTAATAGAACCCACTAAACGAATTTTATGATACGTCTAGGCCATATAAGCAATAGCTCTAGTTAATGTTGAGATCTTCTAAGAACGATTGCGAAAAACTACCATTTAGTAAGATTAGATTACCGCCTAATGAACTTCTTAACAGATCAAAACCCAGTTGCCCTTTTGGTTCTACTACCATCATAGTCACTTCCGGAGTCGTGGCTGTGCGTGGGGTGATGTTGCGGGCGATGCAACAGGCTCCAAAGCCGTGGCGGACATTCGGGTCCGGTTGTCTCCAGATCGGTGGCGGCGCTGTCCACTTGGTAAGGTGTTGGTTCTATACCGGGATATTCATGATCAGTGCTCTCGATATGGATACCGGAATTTTCTCGGTGCAAACGGCGTCCCGCTGCCGTTCCATGTCGCTCTAGTGTCGTGTGCGGCGTTTCGACATTGTAACCATTAGGAGCTTCCTGGTAGCCCGCATGTGTCATCTGAGGATCCTGGTAATTTTCGTGCTGAGTCGGTAGAAGTTCCGCGCGATTGATGAAGTTCATACAGTGTTCAACATCAATTGAGTCCATTGAGAGGGTGCGCGGCTGTTCACCGACACCATGTGGCAGGCTTTCGGGAAGGCCGGAAGACTTTCTCTACACGAAGAAGAAACGTGACGACGTATCATTATACTGCATAGGTGATAGAGGAGCCGCTTAAAAAAAAGATGCAAAATGCGCTTTGCAAAATAGCTATGAGCATATTTTACTAGCTTTATGCACAACATATATTCGGATAATTTATCGGGTCTCGGCACCCTTGGCTTACCTTGGCGAATTCTTCATAATCATCATTATCACTACTGATGACTCGTCGTGAAGTGTTCTGTGACTGGTGCTGACGATGGTGAAAAGTCGAGCTTGGATTTGAGGCGGGCGCGTGACCGGAAATCAGCGGGTGACCAAACGTGCTGGAGGTCGAACTTGGAAACGAAATCATGTCGCTACAATCGCTCTGGCCGTTACCCGGTAAGGGTTGTGGATTCATAAATACGTACGTGATGCTCTCGTTCGAGCCGGAACTGCAGCAGTCTTCCTCCGGGATCGGGGTGTGCCTGCGGAATTCAATTGTGATTACTGCCATGATATGTATCTAATACAGCATCTTGACAACGAACAATGTATTGTATGTTTGCTAACCTTCAAGCAATACTGTATCTACAGAGTCCGAAAAACCGCCTCTTGTAGGCGGTCACGTACACGTCAACCAAATATAGTATACACATTTCACGTGGAAATCTTTAAGCGTATTAGCTAATAAACGTAACCGCTTGATGAAAACCAATTACTCACAATCTGAATGAATGCTGGATCGGAATCGGAGGACTTTGCTCCTTTTGCGACACTAGCACGCCCGGGTCGGCGTTTTCTTTGTCTGGCAACTTGTCATCATCATCATTTGTTGTGTTTTCGCGTTCTTGAAGTTCACGAGTATAGTCAGTAGCCCGTTGCTTGTAGTCCTGATCCCATAGTGAACCCAATGAGCTCATTGATAAGGAGCGACCTATTAGTTATTACATAGTAGAAAGAGAACACCTTCGTAACTGACGGAGAGATCATGCCGAAGGATCCCTCGTCTCTTCTAAAAGTAAAAAACACGAATGTAGTAATTCTTCCTTTCGCCTAAAAACGCTACTCATGAAACAATCTTAGCTATGCGTCCCGTCTTGTTTTAATTGTCATTATTATTTGGTTGTTATGTATCCTTAAGTCATCCCACTTCTCCATAGATATGGAGTTTTAACTGGGTGACAATTCAGCAATGGTACTTTCCAGTTCAATACAATATATCGACCTTTGTCAGATGGATCACAAAAACTATTAGATTACTAACTAGATCTTGTACAACCGTTTTGTTGTAACAAACAAACAAACACTTTTAGGTTGGTTAAGGTGGTAGGTGTTTTTGAGGTACGAGATCAGAGAAGTATGCTATAGATTACACCGTTCGTTGAATCTGATACACATACATATTTCATTCAATTTCTAAACATTTAGGGTAACACATGGCTAATGTGCAAGCCATGCATCGCGCGACATGGTGAATGGACCGATTTAGTATCATCCATGCATGTTTCAACATACGTCCAAACTTATACAACTCTACGTCTAGTTCTGTCAATTTGTTTTCTAAAGATACTAATTTGACCTGCCAGGAAATATTCCTTGAAGGTAGGAATTAGCGGCAGGTTGAACCGTCGTTTCAAGTCTTCCATGAATAGAGATAGTTCTGCTAGAAGCTTCGATGACTAGAAGATTTCGTGTTATGTGGTGAAATCCGAGAACACATCTACGATAAGTAGCCATCGAGACTATTCAGCCTGCAAGCGCTAACCACTGGGAGAAGATAAGATATGTATCACCACCGTTCTCTCTGCACAGCGCAGCGAAAAATTTCTACCGTTGGACAAAAAAAAGAAGCCTGTACTGAGGAAAACTGATTACGTAGGCAAGGGACGGCCCTGCGAGAGAAAGCGCGTCTTGGGAAGCGGTCCGCGCTCTCTTTGCAAACAGTTTCGCCATTGGCATAGTTAGACCGAGCTCTACTGAGGTTATGTACAGTCTATTTAACGCTTGCTGAATTTGGAACCGGATTCGTTGTCAATAGCTACGTTGTCAGTGTAGAAAATTACCTCGACCAGGTTTCTGGGCTTTGTAATTCTTGCTGGCAGATCTTTCAGGAGCGCCGAGAAAGGTGGGAGATCTTAGTGATGCCCGAATTCGAAATCTGTGCTTAAAGGTAACAATGGAAAGTCTGCTAGAGAAAAGTCCAGCAACCTTTTAAACAGACTTTTCTTTTCAGCGGTACACTATCGTATTCCATAGGCTCCTTACATAATTGCCTTAGACAGGGTCTTAAGCAAAGATTGGCTTGATAAACTGTTTTTCGTTTTTCTCTGTTAGCTAGAATTAGTAAACCAGCTTTGCATTATCAGGACAAGAGACCTATTTAATTATATGTAGGTCACCGATATTATTATGTGCTGCGGCCAGCACGGCAGGTAACCATAAATCGAGGGGATTTAACCTATCGGAACCTCATTGAGCACGAAGTGGCATTGATACCTGTCACAACGTACTAACTAAGGCAAGCATGCACATAACACAAGCCCGTTACAACTACGACATCTACTAAATTATACACAGAAAACAGAATACGTAACGGCTGAACCTGTCGCTTTGTTCACTTATTCTTGATATAGTCGTTCCGACTTATACTTTCAGTGGATCGCAACATATGCATGCGACAAGAGGTATTTTTAACTTTAATTTAATTGAAGGTTTAAATTGAAAATGGTTCGGTCAGGAAAATGGCTTTAGGGGAATCGGACCGGTAACGCGCCCATAGCCTTCGACCACTATAGTGGAAAGAATGGTACCAGGCGAACCGATTTGTCTTTTTCTGGAAACATACATTTACCTGTATATTGACTGGCTTCCATTGAAACTGAACGTCACAACATCAATCAGTTGGCATAGTCACTAATCACGAATATGCATAACACTATGCACAGATACTTAATCATATCAATATCAGCATTCATTGAATGAAGGCGGATCTCCCTTTTTGGGTGTATAGGCAAAAATGTTCAAGGCCAGTGAACTAAGCGGTTCCGTTTATACGAACCGGCCATTATGCACAATACAGGATGGTACGGGCAGGTTGTGACTGACGACTAGAACGATCTAAGGCAGAGTCGCTAGCTATACACCCTCTCCCGCGCTGATTCTCTCGGTGGGGGTGAGGTACGTGAAAGCAAATATATATAGAGGAAAAGGATGACTCAGTCATGGTCACGCCACCTGCTGCTCAGCAGCCGACTGCGAACAATCAACGGGCAATAGGCGATTCTGCACCTCGAAGAAAAGGAGCTCTAGCATATCGGTGAAGCCGTTGTCAACTGGCCAACGTCATATTAACATCACTTACACACTTTATATCGCGCATCCGGAACCGCGATGCGCCCCTACGTGTCAGCTGAGGAGTCCTAGCGTTCGTCGTAGGCTTAGGATGAGCATGTCTGCTCAGGAAATGACTAATGCGAATGTACGATGCAGTAACTCAGCTTGAAATCTGAAGAGCTGTGGGGTAAATTTTAACGATTACGTACTGCTGGCTAATTTTTGTCGATTTCGTTCTTCGGCGTGGCGCATAGCATCGTAGAGGGCCGAGACAGGTATTGTTCGACATCTTTCGAGTTTGATCAGCTCCGCTTCTGAATTGAAACCGTCGAGGGAGTCCACTGCAATTCAACAATCAATACTCAAGAGTAGCCATCGATCAATAATTCGTTTGATAATAGAGATCATCGATGAGCAGAGCTTCTTGGCGCAAGTTGGTTTGAGTACCTAGCACAGAACTGAAACCATGTCATTGTTGCTAGCAATCGTTGAACGAAAATAATAAGAATAAAAATCAACTTAAAGTTAGAAAAAACACTGCAATAATTGAAAACCGCTTTTCTAGAACAGCGTCATGTACAAATTAAGTTTCTATGCTGCCCGCAAACTTACCATTTGTATATATTTCGTGTTCGCTATCGTCAATACATCTTACAAACATCACATATATTATCCGTGAACGAGTAGTAATGCACCTCGTTCCATAAACGACTTTGCAAAACTCACCCATTTGATGACCTTCACCAGCCAGTCAGATTAAGCAAGCGTCCTTTAAAAGCTAAAAAACATATTGTTAATGCGTTTGGTACCATCAAAACTGTTCAGCCCAATTGTGTCCAAGCAGAATCTGTAAACAGGAACATGGGTATACTCTAATTGGGTGGAATATTTCGATTTTTCTGACGATCTCTCCTAATGACGAACACGCAGCACTAGCCGAGCTCATTTTTTGCTCATGGAGCGTTCAGAGGAGCGTCCAATGAGAGTTCCAGTTACGAAGAGTACGCTGTCAATCGAGGTGGCGAAAGATGTCTCTCAATAGATCTAAATTGATGTTTATCCAATTGGGCCCTATTAACGGCCTTTTATAAAGGAACACAACGGCATAAACACTCGCCCGCTGGGCTATACTTCATTCGGAGACCATACAGGTAAAACCAAGCGTCGTTCGATAAAAACAATTGCGCACATATATGAATAGCATACAACCTGGCCAAGCTGAATTTTTACTATCGTCACACCAAAATCAAAACGTGGCCATGCGGTCTTGTATATTTACCAAATATTATTTGTGTTTATGCCTAATATTCAAAAATTAATGAATATTGCTATGAAAACAGATAGTATAGATCAAGTATGGTCTGACAAGACGCACATAACCAAATCTACAATGTTTGGATCATGACTATTAATAGAATAAATATATAAAATGAATTAAATATTTTACTAGCTGAAGTTCACAATTACGGCATTCTAAAGATGCGACTTTCGTAAAAAAAAAAAGATTTTGGCCAGGATGCGTAATGCAAAACAATTCTGTAGCAATCTTTTCTCAATCTCGGTAGACACGTTGGTAATCTTCCACTTTTATTTACCTGGCATGCAATGCTTAAGACCATACCACGATGTTCCATAGGACAATTTAAAAAAATACTTTGCTTTTTAAATGGTATTTGATATATACGGATTTGCGCTTATATCCTAATGGACAGTATACCTGCAAACGCGTCAATGTTTATCGCAACGAGTAGCTACATGCTGCGATTTCATCGAAACAAATCGGCTCGATTCTTCAGACGAGATCCCACGTTTACTATATATATATATATATCGTTTTACTTACTGGACTGTTGTGTGACATCGGAGTCGAGCATTAGTTCGAGCGGTTCCCTTTCGTCTTCAAGTAGCGACGTTTTCCTGCTGAAGCTCGTGTCCACGCTCCAATTTAGACCGTGAGTAAAATCTGGATTTTCGTCGATCATTCCGTCTTTGTCGTCTGGGGTGATTTTTTAAATACTTGAATGCGGCTCCGGGGGGCTAAAAAGCGTAGTGATAAACTGTACCGATAAAAGCGCCTAGTCAATTTTCACTTAACAATGGTTCCCCTGCAAGATCAAAAGATGGCACAATTATTAGCTTCGTATCAAATATTACTAGTTACAAGTACACAGAATCAATGTACACAGAAATTAACAGGCGACGCGAGACCCCCTGGACATTTACAATAAATCAATGAATGAGTCAACTGTATAGCACGGACAGATATCATGGACAGCACAGTTATCTCTGTGCTGGAAACCTCTATGCTTTCGCAATTGTCCTCTGCTCACATTCGACCCAACCCTTCTTTGTTGTTTATTTCTAACCGAACTGAAAACTTACTACGAAGCACTGATGAAACACCCGTTGAGCGTTAGAAGCATCCTATAAAGCCCAGTCCTTAGACAAACCCAGACTCTACATCTGAGATACAAAGACTTTCCTCTGTCTTCATAGGCGTCGCGTGTAGCATCCCAGTTCGCAGCATCGCTTTTTTCGCGGACAAAATTAGGGCAATGAGTCCTCATTGTGGACGACGTTTACAGGCTCTTGAGCTAAACAGTTGCCGCCAGTTCCACTCAGGTCTCAAGGGTTGGCTACTTCTCAGCTTAGTTATATTTTTTTCTCCGTTTGGCATTCAGACAAATTAAGTAAATTAGCCTGGCTTAACACTCAATAAATGGTTAGTAAAAACTTTCGTTATCATTTTCTGACGCTGTTTCTGCTATGTTACGTTTGCACGACTGAGCATCGCGTTCAGTGACGTACACCTCGACACATCCAGCCGATTGCCTTCGGGTGTGACCTATATACGATGCCACTGCGACCCTCTGACGAAAACCTATTGTGAAATGGATAATATCACGTATCTGACTTGACGTCTGCACGGCGAGCCGCTTTTGCCCGATAGCTTATTCAACTATAGCCAAGTTGAGCTGCTACTAGCTCTAAGAGGCCCCTGTGGTCCAGTCGTAGAACCTGACAAACGTCCACTGAGCGCCAAAAGAAGGCTCAATACGATCTTATCAATAACAAGATTAGCATTGAGCTCTGCAGTCTGAACGAATCCGATCGAGGACAGGAAACGAATCGGCAAATCTCATCGCAACGGCCCTGGAGGTCTGGCGAAAGCCTGATATGTCTCTGTGTATATGCTTTTCTAAAAATCGAGTGATTAATGATCGGACAGGCGAAAATGTATTTACAAGGCGTATGAAAAAACTAAGCCAAGTAAGTCGTCCGATAGGACCTTACGCAATTATTCCCTCTGCCGCTTTTGATATTCTTATCTAAAACTGGAAGTAAACGTACAGTCTCTTGTCGCTGTAGAAAAGGCCACTGGGATCAAACCCAGCACGGTAATGGTGCCGCACAAATGCACTCATACGTCAAGCACTCTATCGCGTTATTTTTCTAGGACTCCCCGTGGGGCATTGCCTTTTACAGATGGTTTTCAGCGCTAATCATCCCTTCTTTTCCCATTGATATTTCGTGGTCTACTGTAGCTTTAGAGAAAACTCGTCATCGTATGACAACCATCATCATCGTGTGACTTACGCAGAATATCCCTCCCAATACAGCACGAATTATATTGTATCTCCCCTTTCGTAAGTCATATTTGTATGTGTATAAACCGATTCCGATGTCTGTCCTCTGCTCGGATATTCGACGTTTTGTTACAACAAACTTCAGCAACTTTCAGACGCACGAAAGTGCAGCGCAGCAATAATCTGGAACTTCAAAACGCTTCGGTCATTTGCAAAAAGCATCTTTTACCCTCGACCGCGACCTCTATGATCTAAAATGCCACCTCAGAGAATAACTATATCATATAATCAGTGATCATGTATATCAGATATACTGATGAGGCAATTGTCGTTCGGCGTCGATGAATCACCCTACCAGCTCGTGAATGGTTGCGCCCCGAATGAACTAAATCGTCCGCGGCTCAAGAGTACACAAATGACGTCGTATAGCTATACTTAATGGCTGTTATGGTCAAAGACGCTGACCTTTTGAGCTTACCGTAGCGTACCTAGGGAACGAAACGCGATCGGCATTTCTATAGCCAATAGCCTGTCACTCATTTTTAGTACGCTACGCGCTGTGGAAAGCGTGCGATTACTCAGTCGAACGGAACGTCTGATCAAGGCAGTCGTTATGGCCGACATCGTTTACGGTGGCAAGTAGTTAACCGATTCTGATAAATTCTGTAATCATTACTGAATTACAGCTTGTGAACTTTAACGTATCATCTTGGCTTATCTGCCTCCAGTAGCGATAAGGAATAGAACGAACATTCGCTCTTTTGAGGGTAGGAGTGATTTTAGTTCCCTCCTAATCTAAAAATCGGAAACCATACCTATCGCAAATACGACAAACAGAAATGTCTGCTTTTTGTTACAAAGGAATATCACAGCATTTTCAATCACGAGACGCCTAAACTAGCGTCGAAATATGTTCTAGGCAGAGTAAAGTAATTTCGAAATTATTGACAACGTTGAAGTGGCAACTGGTTATTCTAACAGGGAACGTCCTTACGGTAAACGTGATTAACGCCTGACAGAATCTCCAATAAGACGTATTTGAATCGCGTTATTTCATAAAACAAATATCAAGCTAAATGGATGATTTGTTAACGTATGATTAATCCATTTTGACTTTCTTTTTCACTACTTTGACAAGTTCAAGCACAAGACATGCAGGACAAGATGCCATCGACAAGAGTATGATCTTGTTGGTCGCCTGCAATCGTGCGCCTAGTAACAGAAATAGAAACGTTTTGTGATTGTAGTGACAAGAGGCCCCACTACGTTAGATGCTTAACAGCAGAGTGCCTCCACAGAGTTTCGGCTGGGTGCATGCGGATATCGAACCCCGTGGGTCGCTCGTGGGTATCTGGAAAAACACTTATCAGTGGCACCACGTCGTCCAACTAAGCTTGCTCTATAAATAACAGTGAAACAAAGTCGCAGCTATTTTGCCGCAACAACTAGCAAGCAATATCCCCAGAATAACGTAGTAATATTAGTTATAATATATTGAATGGGCAGAGTGAAGTAATTTGGTTAATTAAAAATTGCTATAGTGAAAAGTTGAATATTTTGTCGCGTTTATGTATACATTTATAGATATGAGTTTTACGCTATTTATGTTATTAATGACTCCGCGTTTTTCGAGCTGTGTTCATTCGCAGTCATGTGGTCCAGCTTTACAATGGTGATTACCGTTCTCTAGCAGGTAAAATGAACGTGAATTCTTCACAGATGTTACGTCTCCTGCGTAAGGCCATCGCTCGCTTAGAAGTTGGATGGGATTACGTGCGGTTAGTCTTTGATTAAGATGTTCAACCAATCCTAATCTCTGTGTCAATTAAATGGCGATTTAACTATTATATGCAATCAAAATCATGTTAATTCCTTTCACTGAGGAAACTTGCGGGATGCAATTCAGGCGCATTCTGTTAGGCAGACGACAGTCAACCTTTTTCAAGGCAAAAAACAGTGCGTGCAAATAACCTGAGAGGTCAAAATAGGCAGCATTGCGATCTATCTCTGGGCCTGATCCCAAGCAAGATACGAGTCCATTGGCTACTCTATTGGTCGTATAACAATCATCATATGTACCTGGGTCGATGAAAGGTTTAGGCTCGAACAATTTTAAGTTCACAAGTTAAATGATGCTTACTTGATAACAGTTAGTAAAATTATAGGCTATTGTTTCTTTGAATTCAATCATTTTCCCTTTGTACAAGGTCAAAATGGGAGCATTCATTGGTCTGTTCTCAGTACCTAATAAACTGAACAGGGCAAATAGTTGCCAGCAGCAGGGCCATTTAAGTATTTGTTTTCACTTATAGGTCACATATAGACCTAGTATTACGTAAACGTCGTCTAACAAGAACGCCCACGCCTACAGCATGCTTTCCAATCGCCCCGAAACGATGTGCATCCCTTTGGCAAGCGTCCAGTATAATCAATCTAAATAAGTGTGAGATTTGTTCTTTCAAAGTCAAGCGTATGATCACGAAGCGTCGCACTCACAAGGGGACGTGAGTGACACAGTTTAACAGAGTTGTCAGGTTTCTGGGTTTTAACAGAAGAAAAAGAGACCCTACTTCGTGAATTGACGACATGGCCATACACTTCTGAGGGATCTTGAACAAAACTGATAACCAACGCGAACTCGGGGGTATCAGCATCACAAAACTCTCTACTCCCGTATGTTACTAATATCGACAAATGCATTGTTTCCTCACAGTCGGGTTTAACAACAACAACAACAGTAATTGGAAGTGTTTCCTCATATGGCTACATCGAGCGCTAACAGAAGTCCATACAGATGTTGTCAGCAATCCGCTTTCATTAGACATGTTAACTCTGCTGAGCACAAACGGGCACTCGTAGTTAGTAATTATAGGTTTACGTTATGCCTCGTAAAAGGGGACAACGACCCGCCGTCTCAAAAACAAGTACCGACAAGTTCTATCAAATGAAAATATAGAACATGCTTGATAACACGGTGTGGTGCAGATAACACGTACGAATAACACTACTATATTCATACGTGAGCAATGACACGAATGCACCGGGCAAGCAATTATAGTTATCGTTCTTATAAGGCCCTATGCGGAATCGACCCCATTTTCAGAATTAGCGAAAAAGTTCACCGATCTGCGACCAGCAAAGGACCATTGGAGGATCCCCTTTTTCAGAGCAATGGAACACACTGTGATTTTGCCTTTCAGAATGGACTCGATGTTTTTGCGATATCGTTGGCGAGGAACAACATAGAGGCCGGAAACTAAGATTGGTATTATTGTTATTTTTATTGTTTCTGTTTTTATCGTACCACCATCTGCCGAGTATTTGATTCATGCACGGTAGTGGCAGAACAAAACATAATAGATATGTCTATGAACTAATGTCTTTATACTATAATTGAACGATTGTGAGAACGCTTATCAAGGTCGTGGCCCCTGTGTGCTTTTTTGTGTAGATGCTGCCCATGACCAGTAATGATTAATACTGTCAATTTCCTGTATTGTTGTGCCGTATCAATAGCAATTAGCTAGCCAAAAAGATTGACATAGCAAAAAAAAAAAAACGTAATAAAAATAGAATATTTAAATGAGATTAGCCGATACGGTACGGATGGAGTCTAACTCATGCCTCATACAGTGCCTCTGAAAATCGCGTTCGATGTAGTACGCTGGCTGAAATCGCAGAGCAGTTGACCCGTAATAAAATAGTATAACAGTGCTATAAATGAACGTCCATATTAGTGTAACTGTTCATACAATCGTTTATTTTATTAATTAGATTATATCATACCGCGACTATCAATTTGCGACTTTGGCAAGCCTAAATAGTTACGTCTAGGTATTTCACAATTTAAGTTAGAACGTAACGTGCCCAGACCCAACTTTTGCCGATCGCTTATTTACACGGATAAAGAGAAGCACTTTTAAATATCAAAATTTCATTAAACTATATGTATGTACATACATAAATTCATACGTACATACATGATGCTGAGTTTTTGCGGATTCAACCACCGCGTCGCATTTGGTGCGAAACGGGCGGTTCAGGTAATCATGTTTCTTCTATGAGCAATTCTTTAACAAAACCAATTATCGACAACCGATTTTTTAACGATGCATACATACAGAAGCTCGCATTTAGTTGTGGGTTTATCGCTAATTATCTTTCACGATATTATTCCATCTGGTCTCGGATCGCGTCGTCTTTCCTTAGACATATAGAAATTATTTGTCCAGCTGTCGCACTCGCGAGTCATCATCTCCTAGTAGCATTTCATTGTTGGCTTTCAATTTCAACCATAACGCACAAATACAGAGAAAGCTCAAGTAAGGACATTTCAAATGAATAGCAATCGTTTTTACATTGTGTATAACAGAAACTGAACTGTAAAACTCACATCTGCCGGTACCGGAGATGACAGCACTGACTCTAGAAGAACTTTAATATTCCATCATCTTCTTGCCTGTCACGAACAGAGACTGCAAGTCGGCAGGACGCTTCGACCGACGAACGCCTGGTGCCCTATAGCTTAAAGCTTATGGCCTGCGTTGTTATTCCTCTCTCAGTTCAGTAGACTGTGGCCTGTCAGCAACTGCTATAAGCAGCAACACTGGCTTTGTCGCAAATATGCCTACGCAGGACCTCACGCAGGCCTGCCGAACAAACTATGCCGCCGGGAAACGCCCGACGTTCAACGCGTACGAGCGTATGGAAAGAAGGAATAATAAAACACCGAGAAGAAGAAAAGGAAGAACTCTGATCGTCGCCTAGTTGATGATTTCTGGCTACTTAGTTGTTTGGGCGCTGTGTGATGCTTAGGCGAGGAAATAACGCCTCGTGGTTGGAGCGGTCTGTCCCCTCCAAGAATCTTCCCGAAGATGGCAGTTGCCAGAGGTTCTTTCCGTTGCTACTGCAAAGCTTATTGCAGGACTTTAGCTAGATCAGGCCAACCAGTTTGCATTTTGCCTGTCCGTGCAGGCCGACTGAAAGCACTTAATGGCGGCCGACAATGTGTTCTGCGAAATATATGTCATCTAGTTTATTCAGTACGCACCCTAGCTATATACGAATTTACCTTTCGTAATAGGTCGAAGGCGGCTTAAACGATGTTTATACATAACAGTTATATTCAGGTTTGGACGTGTGTGTGTACTTGATCTGTATGCGATGCAGCAGCCTATGAAACGCTTCGAAATGATCAAGCATACATCTCAGTGGATACATGCTAGTAAAGCTACGCACGTTATCATCATTTATAATTCTACCTTCTTAACCAGAGCGACTCTGAGGTTAAATGAAAAAAACATGGTACAACTTCTGTTGGCTATATGTCCCAGGCTGGTATGCGCACACGGTTCAGAGGGCCTGTATAGTACTATAGTCAATCAACATGTCAGCCTCAAGTGAAGAACGTGTTCCGAAATACTCAATGTGGATAGGATTGTTCTTCCAAATAAATACTAAATGTGTCACTAATGAAGAATGCTGCTGCTTGTTCGATGCAAGGTAAAACCTGCACGGTGTTCAGGTATTTTCCAAGTTTTGACCGATTTGATAATAGCTAAATGTATTAGCTCATTCTTCAATCTAGCCATCGTATAGCTATCTAATGATGACTTAATGACAACTGAATAATACGATTTTTTTTTCTGCTGCTTGCAGAAACGATTACGCCTTTGCAGCCTCTTCGCATGCTTGTATCGCACAAACAAGGGTAGAGGTGCCCGGGTGCGACACAGTGTCTAGGGCCTTTGGGCTCCCTCATTTTAACCCAGCAAACGCCTTCCAAAGATCGCATAACGCAGCTATTAGTCAAGCCAGCTTCCCCGTGTTACATCTAAAATGCAACGGAATAACGACGACGAGCAACGTGGTTGGTCCCGCTCGACCAGGACCAACTCTGCCTGGACAGCCAGTGACTAAACGCTGTTTGGTGTGCCTGGAAAATGGTGATTTGGCAAGCCTATTTTGCCTAGCTTGGCTTAATGCCGTACACTTCTCAGACAGTGATGAGGAAAAAAGCGTGCAACAGTCTATTGCAGCAGTAAATATTAGTCCGAAATTTTTCAGGAAATAGGAATTGCTAAAAGGAACTGCTAGCCACTGATCTGTATCATCGTGCCAGCTACCTGATGAGCGGGTAAGAAAGCCAAAGAATGACGCTATATATACATCGAGTTGGCAAGACAGTGTAGCTGAAATCAAACGTAGAAGACAAATAGGCATCGTGACAAACAAGAGACAGACAACGCATTGAGCGCATTGCACGTATAGGAATAGACATGCCGCTCTATAAATTAATGTCAGTTTACCCAACTTGTTTTCGCCTACAATGGAATAGTCTATAATATCGGTTTGAGTGCCTTATAGCACTACACGCGACCCTCATTGACCTATAAAGTGTACCTGTGATAATCCTAATAAACATTACGAAGCACTGCTACATACTTTACTTTTTAAGCTAAAGCTAAACAGGGTACCGGCTGAAAACAAGTTGTAGAGTTCACACAATCCTGAACGAAGAACAAAGAGGAAATTTCTTTTTTGATTGAATGATTTTTGTTAAGCATCAGATTGGCATACGTACGATCAATTTCAGTATAAGAGGTAGGACAAAACGTTAAATACGGAGAGATAAGTATAAAGAAAGTGGTCACAATGTATGTCTCTGTCAGGCATAACAATGATGTTGAAAATTTCTTACTGAAACAAAAAAAAAAAAGCGTTTTGAGTACGATAGCTACGCTTCAACCACAAAATGTATTCCATGTCGAACATCCTTATCGGAGTCGCTCAGGTTGGATCAAACTTTTAGCGAATGACCAACATACCGCAGTAATAACATGCCATAATTGATGCTGATCCTGTAGATAAATCGTCAGCTGCTCAGGTGGCTGGCTAAGTTACGCGTTTGGGCCACAAAGCGAAAACGATTTTTGCTATTTTTGGTTATATAGAACCTATCGGGTCAGCCATAAGTTAATTAACGCTGTCAAACGTTGCCTCGAAAGGCCGAATGAACGATTGCAACGCGTGATGGTCTCCGATTAGGTAGCAAATAGATAAGTTTCTATTTCTTGAATTTAGTAGGGATTGGGCTACACAATGGCTCACTGCATATTGTCCGATAGCTAATTACAGCATTGTCCTGACGTCAGCGTCTTGAGTAATAATCCTGTCGGAGAAAGGAATCGTTCTACTAACGTATAACACACCTAAATGATAATATTGTGATTAGATCAAGTAGGTGTTGCATTGTAGCTAATTAATATTCTACAATTAGTAACAAGTCCTTATTGGCTCATTTGGCCATTATTTTTTATCACATTAGGTTTTTGGATTAGTCAGGGGTGCATGTTGAATAGCTACATTAGACATGAGGCTTGTTAAACTAATCAATCAATACGGCCATGTTTAACGAAGTAGTATTGAAGAAATGAGGTTCGAAGATTGATTCTGTCGAGTGCGGTTAGCAACTGAAATATTCATCTGGATACGAAGTCGATTCCAGAGAAACACATAAATACCCGATTCTTGTGGGAAGTGTCATGTAGCTTTTCGGCTTTATTCGCCAAGCGATGCATGAGCCGGTCAATTTAATATTTGCTCGCAATGAATCCAAATGGACAACGGCTGGAAACGGAGTGACATGTCACTTCAGATGAAGGTTGAAGAGTAAGCCATCGCTAACACTTCGATGATTGTTTGTGCGGGACACGTATGTGTCGATTGACTGCCGCAACATCAGGTTCCATGTGATATTTGCTGACAGCTCTACATACTATAGCGCTCTATCTTCACTTCTATCTAAACAGAAACATGCAAAATTCAGACATAGTAGGAAGCGCACGTTAACCCAGCTACCAAATTTAGACAAAACCAGCTGGTTCACACCACGGGCTATTTCATCGTACGCGTAAAATAACTTGTCCTGTAAGAATAGAATATACAAAACGTTGCTAAGTGCAGTTGGGAATCAGGCTGATTTGAATTTCAGGATTCTGTATAGTGACTCATAATGATTTTTTAACAGTTAGTGCTTGTCTGGTGTGGCATACGACGCAACAAAACAACCTTAGCTTTCACCCCGGGCTAATCTTGTTTGTTTTTCGAGGAAACCTCTTCCAAATATTCTCGTCCATTAATTGTCTATGTTCCCAATAATCGTCCCAAGCCAGGGAACAGCAACTGACGCTGACTATGAATTTCTCGCAACCAAAAATAAATTTCTGCCGAAGACAGCCAAAAAGTAATAAGAAGGTATTTTGTAATTTTTTTTTGTTCGAGAGTCAGCAAGATTACAGTGCTGACAATGCATTCGTGTCAACGGGCACGATGGTCATCAACAGGCGAACTCGCCGTGGAACGTTTGAAGAGATGAACTCCTGTACTGGTCATGCTGTTTTAGTTGATACAGTCTCTTAACACACGGAAACCTTTTCTGGTCTATTATGCACTAGAGTGACAATAAACTCTACGACTGGTTTATTTGCGACGTACCAAGGTGCCGTAAGCTACAGGGACACTTTCGTCTAGTGGGCTTATTAAAGCATAGAGTAGATACGTACACAGGTGGCCATCTTTTTAACTGTGTTATTCGTCTATGACAGAACGTCTGCTTAGTATGTCAGTCTGAGCAGAGCCTCTTCGTTGCCTTCTAACGTGACGAGTATTCACTTTAGTTGCAAGCAGTTCAGGAGGACCAAATACGAGAACAACGCGCACGTACTCAACCAATAAGCGTCCTTGCCTAGAAATGCTACTGCGCTAGATTGTATAATAGTCATTTCAATTAAGAGCTGGCAGAGCGTACCGGGTGTACGTTGACGCCGCAGAGATATTGTTGTATCCCGTGTAAACAAATACAACATATCAGTAAGGGTCTATTTTCATCGTGAATCATTATCTTTGTTTCAAAATCAACTAATGCCGAGTGACTTTCCTCATAAAAACTCAATTAACTGCAACTGAGCTCAATTGGTTTTCATCTTCACACCGCTGACCGTTTCATGAGTACAAAATAAATACTTGCGTCCAGTGGCCCGATAAAGAAACTAGACTGAATGTGCGTTGAATGCGTATTTCTGGACGGAAAAGATCCGACGTCAATCTGCAGCTTGTTCTTACTTTTTTTTTTTTTTTTTTTTATAAATAACCTTGCTCTAGTCGCGTAGCCGTTCTGGCCGCACAGACCCAAAGCAACAGCCATCGAAAAAAATACTTGAGCCACATAAACATATCAAGAGATATGTTCTGTAAATACAAC
>NW_019213780.1:189733-203306 GCF_002532875.2 Varroa jacobsoni
TATAGAGTAGGTATATTTTATATGCAAAACTCACTTTTGCTTCTGTAGCTGACCGCAAAAATCTTCAACAAATTTATTATTATTGTTTTAGGTAGCATCCTTTATTAAAGAGAGAAAAGCTTGTTAGCTTAAAAAATAATACTATAACAGTAGAATTTTGCTAGTAGTTTTCTGTAACGTTGTTTCATACATCCGTTGCCCTATATCATTAACCTAGATGTGCTATTGGCAGCTACATGATTTTACCATGTGTTTAACAAGTTACGTTACACGCCCACACCCTTTGCGGCTTGCGTATACCCGCTTTAGGCTATCAGTGGTTTCGTGAGTAATCTTGTATACGTGCACATTCGTACACTCGTACATATTCGAAGCCTACCTATTCGCTCAGGTCGAACAAGGATCACGCTTATTTAACATAGATAGCATCAGTGTCAATGAAGCGCACCAATCGGCTTCAAGTAATGCACCTCCTTTTATGAAGTGGTTAGGTGTGGCGCTTCTCATCATGATATCGTTGAATGCAACTTCGCTCCAAAGCTTTAATTTTCTCGAATTTTGATTGCCAAACATATGCATAAGCACCAAAGTGTATCGAGTTTGACGCAGGCCTTTTCACTCAGGCATTAAAAACGTCAATATCGTAGCATACACGGCTTTTTGTTTCGGGCGTCATAGAGCGGAACGATGTCTCAAACTTGACTATGGTGTAGTAGAATACAAGCCTACCTTGAGCGTTAGTTGTAACCCGCGAGCATTGGGCCTACAATATCGGACGTTTTCCTTCATTTCAGGACTGAAAGCCGAAAACTACCGAAAGCGGGACCTTGAGCCTGCAAAGCAATTATTTTTTTTCTTGCACTAACAGTAAAGTGTTATAGGCACTGTAGCTCTAATTAGCGTTACAGGCGCTCTTTAGCTAATATAGTTTTCTCATAGGAAGTTCGCACAAGAAGTAGTGAGAAGCACCAAATTACCACAATAAGCAAGCCTTTGTTTTGTATGACATATGATGTTAAAGCATTTATCAAGCTATATTGTGTCCTAGTAGCGTGGTTTGGAGCTCTCCTACCTAGAAAATCTTCCGTGAAACCTAAGAGCTTCTGCTTGTTTAAAAATTAAGAGAAAAACATATTGGTTTTCAGCCGATAGTACAGCACCGTCAATTTTATCTAACCGTCATCACTGTTGACATCTTGGGCCTTTCTTGACTAGCTGACCTCGACGAATGCTAGCATCTATACAACTCATTGCACACGATGGTGTCCTCAATGTAAAAGCAAGTTGCTTCTGTCGATCTGTATCGACCTTCGGGAATTTCTGTGCAAAGACAGGATTTTGCCCATCGTGCTTTTAGCGAGAGGCGCGTAAACTCGGCGTTACATGCCGCCAATTCAGTTAAGCCGCACAGGACTTGTTCTTATGCTAGGATGTAGCAGCCAGTAAGTAGGCAGTATAACACATTTAAACTAATATTTAATGATACCATGTTGTTAATCCAATGAGGAGGAGAATTTTTAATATTTATATATATATATATATATATATATATCCAAGTTAATAATCAACGGTACTGTAGTCACATAAAAACTGATATCACTTCATTCGCAAGTAACTGTAAAATTATAATAAGTTGTAGTACATGGCACTGCCAATGATAGGACGTTGAAATAAGCAACTTGAGAAGCTGATCGTACACTCCATGATACTATGGTACTAATCCCATTACCCGTTGAGCTTTGCGCTTATTTTACTGGTGAGTCGTCTTTTAACACATTATTATGTGTTTTTTCAAATTCAACATACAAACATTTCAAATTTTGATCATAAACGAAAATGCTTTGAGTACCCTGAGCACAGTTAATAGTTAAGAATGAAGACAAAAAACAGAGTAAATTCGAGTCCACTAGCTTACTCGCATGTTTTTGAAAAAGAATATCCATCTCTAAATTCAAAAATCTTTTATAAGCAATGTAATAACGTTAGTGCTGTTGATAATTTCGTAGCTAAATGGATTCTCATTATGCGTCGTAGATATGAATAAAAATAAACACATACATACATATATGTATATTTGTTCACGGATCAATATCCAACACAATGTCCGAATCTTACCAACACCTACCTGTCTAAGATGTACGACGACTACCCTATGCTGCTCTATCAACGATCAATCAACCTGATTCCATTTAAGGACTGGCATTGGCATTTGTACAACTGAATGACACGCACTGGATATTTTTATAAATGTTCTAATACGTTTGTATGCCACTCAACTTTTTCGAGTGTTTGCTCATGCATTAAATGTCTATTTTAGTTAGCCGACTGCTACCTCCGCACTCTTACTCTGTCCTTTCCAGCAGTTACAATTAGCGTATACTCAAGTAGGGACCGTGGAGACATACGTCTCTTCATGAAGTTCCCTTGCAGACAGTGTGAGCAACTTGTAGACTACATTTGTGCGCAAAGTTTTTGCTGATGAGTCTGTGGCAAAATTATTTTCTCTGCACTAAACTTAGCAAACGCAGTGTTTTTCACAGCTCACGGTTATCGTTGCAGTTGCCCGAAGCCAAGCACAATGCACGTTTTCGATTGTTGACCTGTCCGCAAATAGTCATTGATACGAGATAATGAAAGCCGAGCTGATATCGGCGGCACAATATGAACCAGTTTCTTTAGAAAGAAAAGGACTCCATTTGGTCTTTCGCCTTGGTCGCTTAGAAGCTGGATCACTAGTTGACGTCCCCTGTGCGCTACCGCTTATTGGCACGCATGATCCTTTGGCTCGGTCTTTCGGCTAAACGCAGTTCCAGGCACTGCCGAGTACGACACTGGCGAGTGCTGTACTAAGCTTTATTGATGCCGCCGCCGTCGTCACCCGCTGGTGCGCGCAACTCGTGCTAACGTGGTCGGCTTTCTAGCTGGCTGGCTAGCTCACATTTATGGGTCTCGTTCAATCTTGGTCTCCCAGACTCTTAATGTCCGGCCGGTCCCGTCGGTTCAGCCGCGGCATCTTCCCAACGCCGAGAGCGTATCAGCACTGTCTCCTTTCTCGTGCCTCGACGGCCATTCTCCCTTTCCTCAGTGGTACTGAGCGATGACGATCAAGAGAGCGACAAACCAGCCATTTGGTTTCTCTGTAGGTTTCTAACAGCTGCTACAGTCGCCGTAGAGGACCACATTGTGATCGCATCCACGACTACACGGGCTGCCACTAACACTAGTCGTGTCACTCGTGGTAGTGGTAGCGGGGGCCTTAGTAGCTCAAGGGTACGCAACAAATAGCCAAGAAGTATAATACGAATGTGACGGTACATAGTGTGCTAAAGTAGGACCGAGACAGTAGTCGCTGCCAGCGCCATTGGTGATGCTACGCCTGGCCAGAGCAGCTATATTAGAAAGATCTGGATTATTATGCGACACTGTGCCGGCTGCACATTGGCCTCATAGCGATCGCAGTAGCCTCAGCGATAGTGGTCGAGGTCGTTCTCCGAAGCGAAAGCTTGTAGCAAGAGTGCGTGAGCTTCTTTACCAAGGAAACCCCATCCCCTGGCTGAAGAAAAGCGACATACAAACGCGCTGAGGCAGATTCGAAAACTACCTCTTGAAATTATGCAGCCATGGAACAAGGTTGGAATACAAGGGAAGTTCTGCCTACTGTAAGGCATGATATCTCATAGGATCTTGAAACAACGACTAAAGTTATTTATAAGCTACATGCTTTGCGAGGCAGTTCATAGCTGTCAATTAGACATAAATTGTGAACGCATGCATGGATCACACAGATTTTGTTACTGATTTTTATTATTAATTAGATAACTATTTTAGTTTTGAATGGCTTGAAATGTAACACCGTATAGGTACATACAAATTTTCAGCAGTTGTTTAGTTAGCCTCGGCCTGAGTTTCGTTCAGATATATCTATTTTCTTGAATATCGCTAGTAGTTTCGAAGGATACGATTTCTATTCCGTAATCGTAGTGCACTCTTTTACACGTAACACACTGAGCACTTCATCTGTACCACCAAGCAGGCCTGTTACTAATATTTCAATGCCGGTGCTTACTTCTGACTAGCCATGTACCACAGACCATATGTCTAATGTGTTTATGGAGGTATCATCCCAGACAATCGAGACGCTCAGTCGTACCATTACATGATAGTGTACAGCATAGCACGAGTATGTGTTTCGACAAAACCATTTGATTATTTGGACAATGAAACCTGTATACTTGTATAATTATAGTCTTCTTGCGTCTTATATCTATTGATGTAGGAGCAGGATATTGGGAGGGGTTAATGTTTGCTTCACATAGGCTGACACAAACACCAGCTAAAATACTCGATATCTATTGAAAAAACTCTGAATATATCTAGTGAGACACTGTGTCTTCCTCACTCAGGTCGCTTAACTAGGGATAGTAGCAAGTGTCAGTGGTAACAAAGATGGACATATTTTCAAATAACATCTAAAGTTGTTCGAATAAATGCCGCTTGGGCCTTATGAGTCCAGGGTTCGCTGCAGCAAATTACAACAATATTTTTTGTAGAATATTGATCTCACAGAGAACGCTATTTGTATAAAAATTTCATGCGTACGAATCATTGATATACCTGGGGAATAATGGTTTCGAAAAAAAAGAATCAATTCAATGAAAACATGTAAAACAATTCCATCATATGTCCTCCGGAAAAAAACGAGCATTTGTGTATTTGATCCCACATGCGTTTGGATTTTAGGTTTTCTTGTTGTGTTTGTTTTAGTAGGACGTTATTTACGCAGCAAGACCGACCATTATAAGATTTATCAGAACCTGCCGCGTTTCTAACATTAAAAATATATTTTACATGATTTCAACTGAATGGAGTTCTGCCTTTGCTAGCATCTACTATTGCTCGACGCTTTTGGGCTACGGTCGCAGCCAGATGTATTCGTCGCACAAAATGTGTTCTGCCAAATTATTACTTTATTATCGTGTGGTCGCGTGTCAAGACGCACGCTCATTCATAGGTTGGCTCCTTTGCCGCATATGGTTGGACCTATTTATAGGTACCAGTTGAGCATATATTTGAAACATGGGTGTCTGAAAACGGATGTCTCTGAAGCGAGAGAGGGTGGAATATTTTCTACCAGATGCTGAAGCCTATCAACTTTTGAAAGGTCGTGCGGCGAGGCGATAGGCCTGTGGGACTATGTGGTCTAGCTTGCTAGTGCGATTATCTCGAAGTGAAGATAAGCAGATCCCGATAGTTCTTAAAACCCTCAACTGTTCGGTTGCCTGCTTTATTTCTGTTACGCGTATATTCAAGAGACCGAGAAAATATTGCTTTTTGTTTGAGCTTTAGTATGGAATACAATCAACGTATTCCACCCCTGGAAAAAAGTTTAAAATGGAATCATTTCAAAAACTCTATTGAGGGAACTCCTTGGTTTGGCTGGCCTCATATAACATTGTTCACAGCAACGTAAACAAATAGGTTTAAAAAATACTGAAATAATGATTAACGGCAGTATTAGATTTAAAACTAAAAACACCAATTCAATAAACAGACACACGATTTTTGAATATATAATAAATTCAATTAAATTGAAATAATAATTCTTTTTAAGTTCGATGTCGTTCCAGATACTTCGAGAATCTTGTTTCTCCTGCTACCTCCTTGAGAATCCTGTCACAATCCTGATATCAAACATCCAAAATTGTTATGTTTAGTTTAAACATATACAAATAATATAAGTGAAAATATTACCTTGTTTTCCTTAGTTGGCAATATACCGCTTTATAACCTACTTCTTTTCATTTGATCTACGATTGAATAGATCTTACAACTATAACTCAGAATTAAAATGAAGGCAGAGAACTTACATTTTAGATAAAGCTACTTAAAATTCGATAAAAGTAGATTTATGTCGGTTGTACTTCAAAATTAGCTGTGAACTTGAACGAACTTTGTCATCATGAGTTTGCTGGGAGCAACAGATTTAATAGACCGTATTTATTCAGAGGCCAAGTGTATAAATATATCTAAAATGAGTTGCCTATATATACGGATAGGTAAACCACTGATTGGCACTGGTCTGAAGTTTATCTATTAAAAAACCGAAGAAACATGGCTGTTTAAAATAGACCGTTCAATTTATACTTGGTAAATAGAAAGATAATCTTACGCGCATTGCGGTCATGTTTTACCGAAACAAAGAGATTTTCTCCGAGTACAGGCGAAGCCCCGAATTAATTGGTGCCTACTAAAAGTTCCGCAGTCCGCAATAGCAGAAGACTTAATGTTTAGCTAAGACTCCAACCTTCGCTCTAACTAATAGCCTCTTTCAGCTATTACATTTTATTCACTTGGACTTGGCAAATTCACTTGGACTCTGGGTGTCTGCGATGCTCATAACCTGGACAAAGTTGACAAATCCAATTTCTGTAACGGTTTATATAGCCAAGGTCGCTTCACGCGCGTTTGAGCACCGATTTGAATTTGTTTACCTATGCGTGTGTCTGGGATATCATCGGCGACGTGCATTACATTAGAACAAGTAAATAAAAATATTCGAAAAGTGAGTGCTGTCCCAGTCCGGCTTTCTGATGTAAACGCGACTATCACAATCGATTCCGCGTACTCTTTCGAGATTCTTGTGAGTGGTCAGTTATAGTGAATAATGTAATATTTTTTTATAACATTAGATCTTAAGTACTTAACTTAAATGCGAAAACAGCAGCCCTTGACGACTCTCGTATATTATGTTTCCTTGTAAAATTTTTCTCAGTAGTCGACAAAGTATTCAAAGCACGGTACCTAAACAGTTGAAAGTAATATTCTACTTAGCGAAAGGTATAGTAACTTGGTGTAATACAGTTATAATAGGTGTTCGTCTGATCTGACAAATAATATTCATTTGTTAAGTATTCTACTTAGCCTGTCCAAAGTTTGATTACGAATTTTATTATTCTGAAGAAACATACAAGCATATAATTCTATCCAAGGGTGTTCATAAATTTATTTGGATAAGTTAGCCTTTGTTTTCGTCTTCTGAGTTCCGTCTTACAAGAAACTGCTCACTCGCAACACAGCATATGAAAAATACTCTTAATATATTCATATGTAAATATATTTGCTGACTTAAACGTAACTCTGACTGAGTAGAATTAACGTCCTCGTAATGTGTTGGGTTTAACTAGCATATTCTGAAACAAACGCTAATATGGTTGTTTTCCGGTTCGAATTTGCAGCAAAATTCAGACTATTTAGAACGAGCCGCTTTAGGTTGAATTAGGCACTACCATTGTGAAAAGTGTGTTCTCGTTATTCCGATAGCCAAATCATTTATTTGTTGATTTCCTGCTGCTAAGTCGATCAGCTAACACTTTTAAGTGTTCTCAGCTCGTTATTTTCACTCGTGTATTTTCAGAAGGTGCAAACTGACCCGAATCTTCATCGTATAGTGAGCCGCTTCGACGCTGACAATCATTTAGCAATTCGCTATATTCACTAAAACGCTACGAGGAATATATTTCCTGATTTCGTGATCAGTCAAATTTTTTGGGCGACATTAAGCGAACTAGCGAAAGCCTTACAATGTTGTTCTACTCGTTTTTCAAGTCGCTGGTAGGAAAGGACGTCGTCGTAGAGCTGAAAAACGATATCAGTATTTGCGGCACGTTACACTCGGTCGACCAGTATCTAAATATAAAGCTTGTCGATATATCGGTCACGGATCCAGACAAGCATCCACACATTTTATCTGTAAAGAACTGTTTTGTACGCGGTTCGGTCGTCCGCTATATACAGCTACCTCATGACGACGTCGACACTCAGTTACTGCAAGATGCTGTGCGGAAAGAGATGAAATAAGCCTGCGAATCCTTAATAGAACGTGAACCTTCAGGTCGGTCAGAACTTTAGCGACAACTCAAAGTGTGCGTGGCATCTACGCAAGCAGCTTTTTCAAGCTACGGAGCGAAATGTTTCCAGGTGTGGTGTATCAGTTCACTAGGAACGTGCTGTTAATCTATGAACAATATAAGGTGTTTGCATTGGAAGCAGCAGTTGTTGTGAAGCAGTGCTAGGGAAGCTGTAGCTGGAGCGCGTTCGCTACGCACAGAAACGTAGATACGTATTACTATCATTTATCAACCATTATAATTGTTGTTAATGGCTATCAACTGTGTGAAACCCAGAAAACGCCTGAGCGGAAAGGGATGATAGATGCAAAAAGATAAGATTATAGCAGAAACACTCCGATATATAATTAGTTTATTAATTTACACCTACCAGTCACTACCGTATTTCGATGTAACATTTTTCTTTGCAAAGGTCATTCTCTAAAACCAAGCGTAGTTATGTGACAACAATATTCAGTTTATTCCCTTATCCCTAACAGAACCCGCAGTTCAGATGAGATCAGTGACGGAAAAAGCGGCCTAGTTGTGTATAAACGCCTGTACAATGTGAATTGTCAACTGCGTGTCGATAAGGATTATCCGTGAAATTACTTTATACCACGAATGGCTCCCGCTTTGGTCGAAAGCAGGTACTAATAAATTTTGAATAAATGCAGACACTAAGAGGATAAGACTGCGGGGGAAAGTATTTGAAGCGATGTATACAGTCATCCTGGACAGTTCAAACGTCGCGTCATGTTCGACCCACTCGACTGTACATAATCATACTCTGCGTATTTTGCTAAAATTAATCAAATCTGATTTGTTTACAAGCAACCAATAAAGAAGCGATTGCAGGCTGGTCATCAAAATCGGCAATGTTGTTGCTTGCGAATAAATACCATTAAGTAGAGAACAGATCTAATTTGTATTCTTATTTCAATGAATTGTTGTGAGCTCGTTGTAAGAGACGGCGGTAATGAATTGTGCAGTAAAATAACGGGCATCAAATGACGATTTTCGTCTTGTTAGCATCCGTGCGCATGAAAAACAAGGGAAACCCTTTGGTTCAGCTGAGAACGAAGAGAAGATCGTTATACAATACGGCTTGTATTTTGAATTTGAAGACGGGAAGATACGTCATATATATACAACTTTAAGTAAATATTAATGAAATTTTTTGAGGCAAAAAAGTCAACAAGCCGACAAGAACAAACGAATTTTTAAATAATTTTGGAAATGTTTTTAAGCACGTCAAAGACCGTGCTTCCCGTTTTACTTTCAAAAAGTCTTATTGAACTACTGTAGTGCGATATAAGATTAATTTAGAACGTACTTTCGGCTTAATTTTACTAGTCTTATTTCTTTTTATTACATACAGAGCGTGTTTGGTCATGCAGCTTGTAGCATGCTGTTCCGCATAAATCTAGCGGCTATAGATCCCGGATTTTGTCAACAGGGGACTTAGGTATTTGTGCGACTAAATCATCTGTATTCTGAGTAAAAGCTTATAGAACTAGGTGAGTCGCAGACAATGATCACCTCAACTTAAATGTTACTGTTCAGTTCTCTCTACGTGAAAGGACTATCTGTTAATACCGTAACGATATGCGATAAATACTTAAGCTCTGGGTAAAATGCAATTGTGTCTCATTTGCAAACATGTAAAAGTAGCCTCTCGTAGTATTTTCAAACAAATTATCACAGGTTTCTCATTCTGTTTAGAGTATATTAATTGTGTCATATCGGCATTTAGTGCTAGCAGTCAATACATTTTTTTATACAACTACCTAATAATAATAACTAATTCAAATAAGAGCTGGCTAAAATAGCAACAAGGTTTAATCAGAAAGTGGGAAAAGGCATTTTGTGCTCATTGACATTTTTATTAACGAGAAATTTATTTCTGAAAAGAAGTGGAAGATCCCTTTTGCTGAAGTGATGATGAAAATAAACAAGACAATAGTTAGCGTCAGTATTCGACAGTAGATGCGAGCTGTTCCGCAACTTTATTCGGATTTACCTTCCCCGTCTGTCCGTTGCGACACCTAAATCTCTGCGTATCAATGAAGCTCACAATAGATTAAACTCATTAAACAGGTTAAACAACTACTGCGTAAGAATAGTGCAGATAACGACAGAGACACTACACATTTCAACAGTAAGATTATGTAGCTCGCAAGAAAACAAATCCTAAATGGCAACGAAGCATGAGCTCTGAGCGTAGCTCAAGGGCCGTACAGATTCGTTGCCCAGTATTCTATTTGAGTTACTTCATTTATTGGAGGACCATGTTAGAACCATGTTTTCTTCTAATACTAGTGAAGCCACAGATACTACGGAGAAAGGCTGTACCTGTCTACGAAGGCTCGGAAATCATTGGGGTACAATCGTATCGGGTGCCCTCGTTATTATCTGTGGTGGCACCTACATTTTCCTTTTTCTCGGCGCGCACGTTACAACGCAGAGAACTGGCGCTTACTTTACGATACTTGTGCCGTTCGTATTTATCCTAATATTGCTAGTGTGGTCATATTTGTTGACCCTGTTCACTTCGCCTCGACGAGTCCCTTCGCGGTTTAAGCTGTCTGAAGGCGAATGGAACATGCTTGAACAGCTTGTCGACGCACCAACTGACCAGCAGGAGTTTGTCAGTCGGCTAGCGGCTGACCGCCAGATTGTTATTGCGGTGCCTAATGGCCAAATCAATGTGTGTCGCCCGTGTCGACAGTTGAAACCCGAACGAACCCACCACTGCCGACGGTGCAGGACCTGTGTGATGCGTATGGATCATCATTGTCCGTGGTTTAACAACTGCATACATTTCCACAACTATCGAAGCTTCTTCTGTACATTGTTCTACACGACGCTGATTTTCGCTTATGTTGCAGTATCAATCTTGTGGTACTACACAGCCGCTTTTCAATGGCATCTTCAGTCAACCGAGCTTCACGAAGCCGTCCTCGCACTGGTTGCGGTATCGGCCGTAGGCAGTCTTGTGATGGGAGCCTTCTCTTTTTACCACTTTTATTTGTCCTGTAACAATCGGACGCATATTGAAAATCTGAACCCTGATACGAATCGACTGTTCAGTTTGGGCTCGTCTTGGAAAAACTTCAAGGTAGTAATTTTGTAGTATTCTCGTGTGTGTCTTAAAACATCAA
This sequence comes from Varroa jacobsoni, assembly GCF_002532875.2. Taxonomy (NCBI): domain Eukaryota; kingdom Metazoa; phylum Arthropoda; class Arachnida; order Mesostigmata; family Varroidae; genus Varroa; species Varroa jacobsoni. The sequence continues at coordinate 200,784 of NW_019213780.1, forward strand.
ATATGGTTCGGTGAGTTAAATACTACAAATTAAACCATATTTTGAAATTGCTTGGTTTGTCAAGGTCAGTTGAATATGCTCATTATTTTCTACCGTATTTTTTGTTTTTTCAATTTGAAAAATCTACTTGTTTACTACAAATCTACAATTTGAAAAACACGACTTTGAAAAATCTAATTAGATGCCAATACCAATACCCAAGTATGTAACTCAATGAGTTTGCCGCCAATGCGTTCAAGATGAAGGTGATCTTGTTTTTTTTCTGGCATTAAGCGAAAATCGTGACTGTCGAAATACCCGAGAGCAGGCGAAATATCATAGAAGCCAGGAATACAATGCGCAGAATTTTAGGTTCTTTCCACATTTAAATCGATATTGCAGAGCGTGATCAAATTTCATCGAGAAGGTATGGAATCACTTATGATTCCATACTTTCTCGATCTCTCATGAAAGATCAAGTTTAAATTTTTTTTTAAAAGAGTTTGGAATCAGATTTTTTGACAAAATTTGGGGAAACTCTGAAACCAAGCAGCATTTACATTAAATAAGTGCGCCAATGATATGTCGAGATGATAAAAAAGTACGAAATTTTATGTGTAAAAGTAAACATGTTGGCCAAACAGATTAGGATTAACGCAAATAACGTAAGTTGGTGTATTCCTTATCTACCGCTGCTTTCCTTAGTTCCTTAAAGTAGAAAGTCCTCCCTGTCTTACTTCACGAAATGCCCCTAGCAGAAGCGGCGTTGTCCTATTGTACTGTAATATTTTGGACGCCGATGCTCACCTGGTCACATTTATCGTTTAAATACGCCCTGCACTAAATTGGTTGTCGTAGAACCAAAGTCTCTCAGCGTTTCAAACATAAATGGCTGTAATGAATAAACGCTAATATTTGTACAGGTAGGATTTGGGAAAGATAAAGATGTTATCTTTGACCGTTTGCACTTTTATTCGGAGCATTTAGATGCACCGTATGGAACTTTGATGGTCGCTCATAACGTAGCGATAGCTTATCGCGTGCTGACGTGTAAAATATTTAGTATATAAGCTTCCTGAAGCATCTGCCAATTGCTTCTAATATATTGTATGTACAATAGTTCTATAATTTTTAGTTAATAATTACAGTAGTTCCACTTTTAGACTTTAAAGTTTCCAGATTAGCAGAAGCAAGATTTATTTTATGTGGACGACTTTTTAACATTTGTAAAAGTACAAAACTAGGCATGGGGTAGGGCACTAGTAGATAGTATCCGGTTAACCTAGCACCTAGGGAGTACGCGAGATAGTTATAACTGGTTTTGTGTACTTGCTTCGTTGTGCCGTGGGCTCTCTATTCTGCCGTAGGCTTCCTTCACCTCAGCATAACAATCCAGTGCCCAATATTAGAATGGCTTGAGTTGAGCTGGTAATACGCACCTGCCCTGCCATCCTTACTCATTTGTTTATTTTAGAGCGCTCGACAGATCTCGCTGAAGGTATACTGTTTCGACGTCTTTTTTGTTACTACCTTTTCTGTTATGTTTGACGTTGATTTATTGTGTTTATGCGAATGTCTCTGGTCATCCGGGGCTCAGTATAAGGAAAACCTGATCAACCTTAATTAACGAGCTTTCCCCAATTAAATTATACCACTGACAATTCTTGCGGTATGCGGCATTAACCAACTTCACCACTGTCGAAGCCGGCTGCTTGTTCAGTTGTACACCTAATTTTGCATTTTATGATAAAATAAATGATAGTGTCGTTACAGGCAATGCATGGTGCTTGGTATCTTTGGTGGCTTCCTCTTACCTTCCCTGACCACGACGGATGCACGTTTAAACGAGTGGTCAACTCACCAGAGCCGCGTGAGCGGCAGCCGCGGTGGCATCGTGTTGCCGAACTGTCTTACCCGATTCGTCGCGGTCATAAGAATGAAAAACGGAGTTACTGGTCTCCACATAAGGGACTACATAAAATGAATAATTCGTCCCCACGACATGGAAGTAAGAAATATCCCCCATTCAGTGATCATTACGCCTACGCCCTAAAGAGCTTGGAGAGAGAGCCAGTATAAGATATTCTGATTCTACAAAATGATCGTCGTCAGTTTACGTCAAACAGATCACTCAAATTCCCTGGAGCCCATATTGTGTTCACATGGGTTAGGGACACTAAACTGTGAATCACGTGTTGTCTGAATAATTGATCACAGTACGGCATGGGTTCGTCCGAGCAAAGCCAGCTATTGAATCAAGATATCAGCTAAGCGATCCGTCCTTTCCTGGAGTCTGGTTCAGAAGATTTAACACGCGAACACAAAGGTTTTAACAAAGGGGTACCGAAGCTCAATATGAAAACGCTCGTTTATGAGATAAAGGTCGCGCAGTGGATGCGGTCGCCGTCTGCTTGAAGCTAGCGATAAACTAAGTGAAACTGAAACGAAAACTTGCATAGGTACGCCGCTAGCCAACCAATTGCCTTTAAGTGTCATCGGATTATTTAACTCGAATTGTTAATAGAATTACTAATCTTTTCTGTG